>NC_057805.1:15120819-15174323 GCF_018294505.1 Triticum aestivum
GGCTGGTTCTTCCTTCACCCCGGCGAGCCCCCCCACCCCCTGAAAATCGACTAACTCAAAAGTCGATTCAGTCAACTGAAGTGTAGCTAAATTGGAGTAGCATCGCAAGCAAGAGCAAGAGCGAGAGCAGCAGCGCGAGCAAGAGCAATAGAAAGAGCAGACCAGGCAGGGGACCGAGAGCAAGAGCAGAGCAGCAGCGCGAGCGAGAGCTAAAGCAGCAGCAACTCCTACTGATGTGGACGTCGCCGCCGAGGGAACGATGCCGTGGAGGAAGTGGCCGTCGACGCCACCGTGGATGGAGCCGCGCCGTGTCGGCTTGGGACCGAGCGCCGGCAGCACCGTGAGATCGAATCAATAAGAAAATGCGGCGATTAGTGTACAACCTCTTTGGTGGCGCCGATTAGGCCGCAGCTTCATCCGAGGAAACGGTGATGATGATGCTCTTACGGTGGTGCAGGTGAAGACGGTGGTGTGGGAATGGAGGTGGCGCGAAAGATGAGGGGAACGTCGGGGCAGCTCCTTGGAGGTGGAGGACGGGGTGGCTGAACCGGCGGGACGATGAGATCGACGACGGATCCTCATCCGGTACGGTGGATGAGGGACGTCGAGGTGTTGCTGTGGACGACATCGTCGGGGAAGAGGCTCCGGCTGGGTGGCGGACGGAGGAGGGTGTGGGGTTTTGTCGCGGGTTTTCGTGGCTTCGGTGTATGAATGGGTGGGCGGATGGGATGGCAGTGGGGAACCATGGCTTAGAGACACGCTTGTCTGAAATGTGGGGTAAGTTACGAAAGTACCCCCACCGATTTATGGCGGTTCTTTCGGTTCAGGGGTACCACGGGCATTTCGCGTGTCGGGATTTCACAGGAGGTGGGAGTTTTCGCGCGCATTGTAATTTCGGAGTAGCAAGGCGCGGGTTGAGATGGAGGGATTTGTCGGAGCACAACGAGACAAAGATATATCTTAAATATTTCGGGCTAACAAGGCGCGGGTTGAAGAGGCGGGAGTTTCGCAGCACGATAGACGGAGACGCTAGCTTGAATTTTCGGCATAACAAGGCGCGGCTTGAAATTTCGGAAGAACAAGCTTAACGTGTACCCAAAAAAAAGACAATTTGCACCTCAACACGCACAACACACACACAAACACCATTTAGACTAGAGTAAGGTACACGTGCATTGCACGCATGAGATTTGGCAACCAAATTATGAATAAATACCACATTATAGCATGCAAGCTTTGAGTCATATATGCATGATGTAGATGTTCGTTTAATTCTTATAGTTCATTTCATTCAAAATCATCAAGTTTTATAAGAAAGCTAATCTATTTTAAGATTCATGGAATTGTGCGTCGTAAGACATAAAGTAAAAACAAATAATGGCAAATCATGTAGAAAAACATTTGGGCAATTCTGATACGGAAGATTCTAGAACAAATAAGAAGTGCTTGTGTTTTGATGTTTGTGCATTATGCTTAAGTTCAACCATGGAGTCATCTAGATTATACATGTGGCGAAATCTGGTGGAATCTAGATGATATCCAACGGCCAGTAGTGCTCAAATTTGCCATCTTTGGACCATCGGATTCGCCTCATCCAACTACCATCTTTCAAAGTTAAAGTTACGCGCACACAATATAAAAAATATAAAAAATATAATATATATATAGGGGTATAGATATAGATATGTGATGCGAAAGCCGCCCATCATCTCCAATTAGAATAGTGTGTCCATGCACGGATGCGACGTGGCCAAATGATGTCTGTCATCGGTATCTCAAATTCAAATCAGTCTGACCTTGTTCAATGTGTATACATTACAACATGCTCGTTTCCAAACCACACCGCGTAGATCTCTGTTATATTCATGCATGCATGGGTTTCAAACATCAGGATCTCTTATTCAAATATTTGAATTCAACTTTACATTGATTATGACCTCACCTATTCTTTTACACCCACACAGTAGTCTTCTCTTTATAATTGTACCACTAACTTTCTCTCGTGCATGCATGCACACACACTACCAGTCGGCATTATCCATCGCACGCATGCAATCTTTTTCTTCAGGTCGGTCTCCCATGAAGGCACACACCCACACACATCCCCCTCTCCATCATATCGAGCATTCTTTATCTCTCACGTGTGCATGCACAACGATCGATGTTCCTCTATGTATGTGTGTATATAGCTAGGTCTTTCATAGTTTTCCACACAAACCGATCAATCGATATATCCAGTGAGGTCTCACCCTCGTTCCCACGTCCACATCGATCAATCTATACCTCTCTATATATGATTAACATATATAGCTAATACACCCACATTAATTATATATCCAACGTCCCCCTCTCATCATCCATGCCTTCCGCTTCATCTCTCAGACGCGTGCACAATGGCGAAGACAGGGGGCAGTAAGGGCCCTCCCCCCTCCCCCCTAACATCACTATATATCGAGGCTAATATGAATGTGATCATTAGACAATTGCTGCTAGAAATGGTTTAAGTTCATGAATTGAACCTCCTCGTAAAGGATTAGCAATGCTTGCCCCCCTAGCTCATTTATTTTTCATGGCTCCACCACTGCGCGCAACAGCGCACGTGTTCGCCCCCTCTCTCTAAATATCGATCTCGCACTTGTGCATTCCTTCATAGTCTCCCTACACTCGGCCCCTCACACCATCTTCTAGCCCCCCACCGGATTTTGCCACATGTAAAATCTAGCAGACTCCATGGTTGAACTTAAGCATAATGCACAAACCTCAAAACAACAGTGGTTCTCTTTTGTTCTAGAATCTTCCGTATCATAACTGCCCAAACTTTTTTTCTAGTTGAATTGCCATTTTTTTTATTTATGCTTTACAACGCACAATTCCATGAATCATAAAATAGATTAAGGGCTTCTTTGATTCAAAGGATTCTCAAAGGAATTTTGGAGGATTCTAATCATTATGAATTTTTCCTATCTTGGTTGTTTGATTCGTAGGATTCTAAACCATAGGAATTTTTCCATATGATTCATTTGCACTAGATTTCATAGGAAACATCCCATCCACTCAAACCTCTTTGAAAGAATTCTGCGTTTTTTCTATGCACAATCAAACACTCGTACAATCCTGTAGGATTCAAGACGGCATTCCACTATAATCCCATGTTTTTCCTATTCCCGCGTTCTTAGCTTTTTTATAAAAACTAATTGATTTTGAATGAGATGAACTATAAGAATTAAACAAAGGGCTACATCAGGCATATATGACTCAGAGCTTACATGCTATAGTGTGGTATTTATTCATAATTTGGTTGCAAAATCTGATGCGTGCAATGCACGTGTACCTTACTAGTACTTTGAGTATGTGCAAAACACGTAAATTAGAATACCAATGGCACGCTACACAGTGTCTCTCTTACAGTTCATGAAGCCACGTGGCACATGTGGAGGCATTGTCGTGACCTACTTGCGTGGATTGATCATAGTGACGTGCTGCTGGTTCCAGAAGAATGTACTCGTCCTCCCTGAGCCATACTGGCGGTACATGCACGAAGCGAAGATGTGCACACACGCCATGCACACACTCATTCCCTCGCACGCACACGCGGGTACACGGGCGGACGCAATTTTGTACCAAGATCCACCCCATGTGATAATTTGACGCGTGTAAAGTCGTTCACTTCATTGATGGTCAATTAATACAGCGCATGCAAATTGAGTGGACGTGAGGGCGGAAGAAAGACATTATTACTCCACTGCGCGCATGCGAGTAGTTAAATCATGGGTTGCTAGTAGTACTTCCATTGGTCTCCTTCGTATTTTGTGCCAATTTTTGACAGTAACATAATATTTACGCATTTGAGCAGTGTAGTACTTGAAATTTATGTTCCGCTAAACTCATCGGGAGCCGTTTCGGGCCTCAAAACCAAAACCATCAATTAATCTTTACCTTGTTCCCATCACATTCGAAAGCCTGCTCACACCTACTAGAACGTACCAAACCTGAACGTGTTCCCACTATGCAGGTATTAGTACTAGTGCTAGTACTTAGGTTATAAAAAGGGGAACTACCTAACCGAAAATTACTCTACCTTTCCTCCTCATAAGTGCTTCTTCTTCGTCCGTCGTTGCCATGGCCGGTGAGCAGAGCTCTAGGTCGAGAACTACTCGTAACAAGGGAGCGGCAACCAAGGCTGCGGGAAAAAAGAGAGGGCTCGCCGCCACGCAGAGACCTCGAAAGATCTCTACGGGCAGGCGATGGCTCCCAGGAGCGCCCTAGCCGTGGAGGCGAACATGCCGAGCCGGCGGAGCTGGAGTCGTTATCCCTCGACGGCATGCCCGATCAGCTCAATAAGCAGAAGGAGTTCATCCAAGGCTTGATGGAGTTGCTGAAGGAGAGCCTCGACGACATGCCCGCTGAGCTCAATCAGCAGGGGGAGTTGACCGCCGGCTTGGTGATGCTGCTGAAGAAGAGCATTGCCTCGGAGAAGAAGGCGACCGGCGAAATCCTGCGACTTCAGGAGGACAAGGCGACGCTCTGCCACGAGATCGACCTGTTGAAGGAGAAGAACGCCGGCTGGAAGAAGCTGCACGAGAATAATAGTTCCTCGATGAAGATGCTGCAGGCCCTCGTCATGGAACAGAAGGAGTTGGCGAAGCTCCGCATCGAGCACCCGGCTGCTGTCAAGGTACGTAATGCGGTCGTGGAACAGATGATGAAGGCTCGCGTCAAGAAATCCCGCGTCATGGACATAATGAAGAAGATGGCGGAGGAGACGCGCAAGGAGATGGAGGTCGTGGAGGCGATGAAGAAGGAGTTACGACTCCGCAGCGAATTAGATCATTTGGGGTGATAATCTTCCTTCTTCTTTTGCTCCTGTGTTTCATCTTTTGCTTTGGGTGTCTCGCCGCACGTGTCACGTTCTCTGCGAGGCATGAATAGAACAATGTTTTTTTTGAGGGAATGAATAGAACAATGCTAACAATGAGATGACTAGCAAATTAGATCATTTTTAATCGCCATATGGCACTGGGCTGCCGTGTTTTGTGCTCCTCCTTCGCAGTACTACTCCAGTGGAAAACTTGAGTATACCGCACGGTTCTTTGCTCCTCCTCGATCAGGTCGTCGGCGCATTTATACGAGCAGTCAAATCACAAGGCCCCGCCTTCCAGCAGTAACGAGCCATCAAATCACAAAGGCCCTCGCCTCTCGTGAAACCGACCAAGCTAGACTGCCCCACCCTCTATCCTTTTAAAAAATGTATACTTTTGTACAGCAGTAGTATCGGTGGATTGCGCCATGGAGCAAAACTTGAAATTAAAAAAAAAGTGGTACATATAGAGAGCGCTCATTGCCAAATTATGCATATAGTACTATTAAAAAGGCTAGTCACAATAATGGTGTCCAGCACAACCCACCCCTCAAATAAAACTAAGCGGGTGCTTGGATACGTTTTAGTCCAATGACCAGAAGTAGTGGGACTAAAACATGCTAGCCTCACCCATGCTTGGATCCAAATACTAAAAAGGCTAAAATCAAGTTAATGAGCATTTATTATCCTCCAAACCCTCCAATCCAGAACTCGCCTGTGTTAAAGGAGAGGAGTTAAATGAGTAGAGAGAGGACTAATCCACATTTTAGTAGGGGTACCCCTGACTAAATTTTTTTAGTCTCAAGACTAGTTTTAGCCCCTCTTTCGTCAGGGGTGCTTGGAACTTTAGCCTCTTAAAGAGATTATTTTTAGTCAGACTAAAATAAGTCCCTTGGATCCAAGCACCCTCTAAGCATCCTGGAATTCTTTGACAAAACTAAGCACCCTGAAATTCTTTGACAACTAAACGGCTGGCTATATGATGTTGGCCATATATATTGTACGTATATAATGTGAAGAAACGAGTGGTAGTACTATACCAACTAAAAGATGAAATGTAAGAAATACTAGTATGTACGTACTGAAGAGTTAAAGTAACGAGAAGAAACATAACATAGTTCTGCTGGGGGCTCAGCACAACACACCCCTCAAATTAAATTAAGCACACCTGAAATTAAACTTTGCAACTATTCCGGTAGGCACTGCATTAGAACCACCATGAGCAACGACACTGCCAGCATGCGAACGGCAGGGTAGTGGCTTTCCATTCTCCCATGATACGGGCTTCCGAGAGCCCTTGGATCTGAGATCGAACGGTTGCATGGCGTGATTCTAGACCTATGGGTGAATATCCTATCCTGGAGGGTTATTCTGCAAATTTTCAGCAACTTAGCATGCGACCGTTTGATCTCAGATCCAAGGGCTGCCAGCAGCCCGTATCATGGTCGCGCCTACCACGACCGTCGCGTCGCTCGCACGGTCGCACCCTTGGAGATTTAACACGGTGCGTTAGGCTATCTGATGTTGGCATGTCATACATAGTCATCACTTAGTCACTCATATTACAACAAGGTTGGCTATAAGGTTGGCTATAAGTGTATTTTTTTACTCCTCTCTATCTCTTTCTTCGTACCCCCTCTGTCCCATAATATAAGAATGTTTTTGACACTAGTGTAGTGCCAAAAACGTTCTTATATTATGGGACACAGGGAGTACTAGTATTTATTGCATTTGCCAAGGAGTGACCTCTTCCAATGAAATGGTGTTGCTAAGTTTGCTTCATTTAATTAGCTATAGACTCAAAATTGTCTTTTCACCTAGGTACACGCGCTTAGCACCGTTTCTTCCTTGGGTCACCAAACTAGTCTCTCTCTTCTTGATTAACTTGCCACATCAGACTTTATGCCTATGTGGCAAGCTTAAGCACCTGTAGGAGCAAGTAAAAGTAAGTACAATAGTGCGCTTTACATGGCATTTTTGCATATGTGGAGGAAAGAGAGGCAAGGAAAAAGTGGAGAACTGGGCTCTCATTCAAGAGCCAGCCTCTACTACATGGTGGAGCATTGGGAGAGGCACCTGTATGGAGGTGGTCAGGAATCGGGAGACTCACGCCGGTCGTAGCGCCGCAGTTAAAATGATAATGGCAAGTCAAATCACGGGGCCCCACCTGTCTAGCAGTAACTCGCTGTCAAATCACATAGCCCTACGTTCGCAGCAGCCTACTCCCTCGTCTTCTCGCGTCTGTCGAACCGACTAGGCGGAACTGCCCCGCCGCCTACCGCGTAGGAAAAGCCCCGCCCTCGACTTTTAAATAGTATACATTATACTAATTTTGTATCCATGGATTGCACCCGCACCATGGAGCAAAGCGTCTAGAAAACGGTGGTACACATGTACGGAGTATACAGCACGCCCGTCGCGTTCGCGTCGCACCCCAGACGGTCGGTCGGTCTGGCACGCTGCTCTCCGAATGGAACGCGCGTCATATTGCGTTTGCACACACATGTGGGACGGCAATTGAGAACTGACCATAGGCACACTCCCCGGCCCCGCAAGTCGGGTGACTTAATAGAAGAGGGAGACGAGCGATAGTACTAGAGAAGTGTTGTAGTACGTTGGTGCCTGGATGATCCCTGCAAGACACGGAAGATCAGTTCGTCCATGCATGTGACCAGACTCCAGCAGACACGCCTGGATTGGCTATCGTCTACATATCGTGCATGCTGTGTTGTACATGGCTGTAGTTGTGGTGAGAAATCTAAAAATAGGTTTCTTGTCATCTCGCAAAATTAGGTGTCATGTGCTCCGGATCACTGCGAGGGTTAAACAGCGACAACTGAGTTGGGCTAGTCATTGGGGGCACATGCACGAACAGTGACTACTCGGCTGCTATCTAGGTCAAGCCGGCTATGTTAATTAGGACATCTATCGATGGACCCCTTTTCTACGAGTTTATCTTTAATTTGAGCTTTGTTCCTCGTCTAGTTTGTCCGCCGGGATTCATGTTGTCTCCTTTGGGCAGTGAGGTTATGATTTCTTGTCATGTGGCATTTTTTCGTGTTATATGTTATAATCCGGCACTTCAGATCAAAATGACGACAACTGCGCCTCCGGGCCACGTGCATGAAGACTTCTCGACAGTCATTGACGAGGTCAAGCCGGCTCCGGTAGACAAAAGAAAACTAGTACTACTCCACTATATAGGCAGGAGTCTCCGCGCTTGCTTGCTAGTGTTGCTCTCTTCACACTGTCTCGGCCTCTCCAGATCTAATCACGACAGCGGTGGCCACACTCTCTCTCTCTGCTCACCGCTGGTCACAGATCCAGCCGGATCCTCTCCGCCGGGGAAGGTGAGAAGGTGCAACGTTCACGCGGTCGTCCTCGGCGACGGCTCTTACCCACTGTTGGGCGCGTCCCGGTCAGCCTGCCTTGCCGTTCTCTCCCAAGCACCGCTGGCGAGGGAGGGCCTCCGACCCCTTCTTCCTCGCTGCCGTAGTGTGGGCAGATCCGGCCTCCTGCCGGCCACCTAGCGACATCCCGGCGACCATCAGGTATAACTTCCTTCGAAACCGGCCTTGCTCTACTTCCCGAGCTCCTCACGTTGCTGCATTTGTATCTTCTACTATTTCTCAGGCCCTCTTGTAGATAGGATCGATTGGCTATTCGAAAACCACCTAATTTTTTTACGTTTAAGAGGTAAAACTAGTTCATGCACTCGAATCTAGTACTACTTGGTTCAAACAAGGAAGAAAGGGGGTGGGGGTGGGGGAGGATTTGTAACCTGAATCTAGGACTTGGCCGAAAGAGGAAATAACGGGGGCGAAAAGTAGCAGAGACTAGCTATCCAACTGGTCTCTAGGTCTAATAGGGAAATAAAGGGAAACACAGTACAAACTCAATATAAACCCGATCTATTGGTTGAAAAAGGAAAGAAAGTGGGGACTGGGGGACAAGTCAACAGAGTAAGTCCAGCACTAGATTTGCTAGCCTCACACAGTATAAGGTGGCTATACCGAACAAAAATGGGACCAATCCAGATATCCTGTTCTGATGTTTGTTGCCCCGAGCCACTCTTATGTAATGCCATTGGTAAAATGTAGCAGTCACACTGTTAAAAGTAAGGACATGTTAAACCAATGTTGTTTTCAATTTAATGCCTCTAGTAATTTGAATCAATGGCACTTCTTTACATGTCCTGCTAAAATTTCCCATTAAGATAAGTTGGTTCTTTTCGTTAGAAATGCAACTGTCCTGGTCCGCCTACTCTCCCGTGCCCAAAGTAATGTCATATTTAACGGTTGTCATAGTTAATCCTATTGCCCACACTAATATCTAGCAATGCCAGTGCTTTAGAAATTGCTACTGTCCTTGTAGGATTGCCATTCAGATAAGGAACATGCTTCTTTTCATTTGATGCATGTTTCATCACTTGTTAGTCACCCCTCCTTTCCACCTTTTTTGTGCAAACAGAGATATAAATTTCACGCTCGATCTTAGTTGAACTGCACAAATGATATCCAAATTATAGTTGAGCATTCCAGGAGCTTCACAACCAACCTTGATGTTGCTCAATTTTATTGCAACTAATGAAGAAGAAGCTTTGTGGGTTTCGTTTTCTGATGGAAATGGAACCGGGGCTGGAGCCCTTTTCTTAAATTTTTTTGAAGAAGAAGCTGCTAGCTCACGGGACATTGCTTCATTTTAGGTGAACTGCACCAAAAGGTCCCATGAATTGAATCATCCATGTTGGTGACTGAAAGAGCCAGCTTCAGCATCCCAGTCTAAGCACCCCCGGCCTCCATCCTTGCGACGCACGGTACACCTCGTTTGCCACCTGCTCGACCCTAGTGTCACTGATAAAATGAAGTAATAATAGAGTTAAAATAGAGCGAGTGTCATCTCTATCATTTCATTTCCAATGTAGATAAAGAAAGTGCTTCTCTTTGTTAATGTATGTTTCATCAACTAGTCCCATTGTTAATGTTTAAGAGTTTTTGCAAACTGGGGTGCTTAATTTTAGTTGATATGTACAAAAATAGAGATTTGAATGTCTCAAGGCGCCTCCTTGTACTACCGCTGTACACTGATGTTCATCACTGGCAGAAGGTGTATCTGGGAGACTTGGGACGATGTCTCGTATGAGGCGTCGCGCCCATCTCGCCCTGGCAGCATGGCATACTATGATACTATCGTAATATTTTCTTCTATTTATTTTGTGTGTTTCATCAACTAGTGCCACTATAATGTAATCACGCTTTTTCATTATCTGTGCAAACAGGATTATTCAGCTGCATTTTGGTGGAACTGCACAAATGTACGTATGGAACCGGCATATATGCAGAGTGCAAGGTGTGCCAAGTAAAAATTACCGACACCAACCATGCTGCATGCACGCATTGGCATCCACCACCACCAGTGGGATGTGTGGCACTCTCTGTGGACGGATCTTTCTCGGCAACAAATCATCTAACCAAATACTAGTAGCTTATATTGGCAGTTTTCTAGGGAGTACTCTTTTCTGAAAGAAGCACCAATCTATTTTTCTTTATTTGTACACTGTGTCACAACTTTGACCCAAAGGTCCAGAGCTATTTTAGGGTGATTGGCGTAGTACTCGGAGACTGATTGTAAGCATGATTTTCATTAGCTGTCACACTGATTGTAAGCATGAGCAGGTGGAAGATTAGGTTAGTGCGAAGCTTACCTTAAACCCTACCGCGGCCGTTGAAATGAGGCGAGCGTCGAGGGAACCATGGAGAACGGCGGGGAAGCGACGTCGTGCCATCCGGCCTCCTCTTGTGGTGGGAGAACGAATACTCCTGTGGCTCCGGCTGGCTCTGCACCCTCACGAACGGCACACCATACTCGATTGATTCGTTATCCTCTGGGTGCTCGACCTTTGACCTGTACGCCCACCACCTCCGCCTGACTGTCGCCTCGGGCGAATCTGTCTGCTCCATCGCCCAGAGGAGATACTCGATGAACTCGGAGGACTGCGGCGTGACTGCCGCCGAGGACTACATGTACATCGCCGCCCTCATCGCCGCCGTCTCGCTCTTTCGCATACATTGCCACATGGCCCGCACCGTCCTTGAAATCTCCCACTCATTGTCAAACCAACTAAGGATCTCCTTCAACCTGGCTAACTTTGCCTGGTCGCCGCCGGCGATCTGCCTAATTCGCTGCTGCATCCTCTCCATAGATGTCCTTCTGAGTGGTCCGGAGCTAGCTCTGGAAGATGGGAGGAGAGACGGTGGTCTTGCAATAGAGAAGAGGGAGAGGCGAGACGGTGGTTTTGGAATGGAGATGATGGAGAAGAGAGGAGGTGGTTTTGCAATGGAGAAGATCAGAAGAGGGAGAGGCGAGACGGTGGTTTTGGAATGGAGATGATGGAGAGGAGAGGAGAGGAGGTGGTTTTGCAATGGAGAAGATCCGAAGAGGGAGAGGCGAGACGGTGGTTTTGGAATTGAGATGATGGAGAGGAGAGGAGGTGGTTTTGCAATGGAGAAGAGGGAGAGGAGCGTGCGGCAGCAATTTAGGATTGGACAAGAGAGCCGGCGCGCTGTGACTGGATCAAAATCAAAATCAATTTACCCTTCAATTAAGAAAGCGACCCCACATTAACTAGTCTCCCTTTTATCCTGGGTCATAATTGACCATGATTTTCGCACATAAAATATATGTTATACATTGCAAAAATAATATAATTTGAAACTACATTCAGATACGAACCAAGCGATACAATTTTTGGTGACATGCATTCACATTTTGCTTGTCAAATACAGTACGTGGTCAAACTTTGACCCAAAATACGCAAAACAACAAAAAATACTTCCAAGACCAGCGCCGCTCTTCCGCTCTTCTCCTCTTAAACCACCGCCGCTCCTCTCCTGTTCCAATCTAAATGCAGCGCCGCTCCTCTCCTCTTCCATTTCAAAACCACCGCCCCTCCTCTCCTGTTCCAGTCCAAAACCAGCGTCGCTCCTCTCCCGTTCTAATCCAAAACCAGCGCTGCTCCTCTCCTCTTCCATTCAAAAACCACCGCCGGCGAGTGAAGGTGCTGTGGAGAAGTAGATCGATGGAGGAGTACAACCGATACGTGTGGATCGCACACGGCGACCCTGTGAAGCTAGCTAGGATGTTGGAGATACAGTCTTGGTTTGACAACAAGGACCAACTAGCGGCGACGGCGACATCCATGGCCAAATATCTGCAACAGAGCAAAAAGGCGGCGATACTCCCGGAGGGAGTCACACCGGAGTACATAGAGTTGTTCCTCTGGGCCATGGAGCAAACAGATTCACCGAATCCGATCGTGAGGGAGCGGTGGTGGGAGTATCGATCCCAGATGGAGCATCCACCAGAGATTGAAGGATCGAGCATCTACCGGGTGCCGTTTGTGAGGGTGTCCTGCCAGAGCGAGCCGGTGGAGTCTTCGTCGACCAAACCCAATTGCAAGAGGAGAAAAGCAGTTGGCCCGACGACGCTTCCCCGCCATCGTCTCCCTCGCCGTTCACATCGTCTCATGGGTCGGCTGTCTGCCGTCGAGGAATAGGAGGGGGCTGCCCCCCAGCCCAATAGTCGGGCAGGTTGTGAATTGTCAGGAGGAGCTTAGGGTTGTCAGTATTTGCAGGTTGTGAATTGTGTTTTGTGTTGTGTATTTTGAGAGTACTTTCAGATATGAATGTCTTTTGAATTTCAGATTTGCAGTATTGAGCATATGAAGTATTTTATGAATTCTAGAGATCTAGTTTTAGCACTTAAAATAATGTAGTTTCATAGGAGTATAAAAGTGCAGACAATGTGATTCTCAGAGAAGAAACTGCAAGTTTCAGTTTCAGATAAGAAACTGCAAGTTCAGTTCAGATAAGAAACTGCAACTTTCAGAGGCAGCGCATTTGTATTAACACGGCCTTTTCAAACAGGGTTAACATCATGTTGGAAGTTTTATTCATGGTCGAAAATGGAACTACCAGCCAGTTAACATCATGCTGATTAACATTCATGCATAGCACATCTTCATATGATGCACAGTCAAAATGCCCACACAATGTCGAGTGTGCAAAACACAGAGAAAACGAGGGACGAAGTTTTGGCAAGTGTTGGACGTGGTTTTGGGCTGCCCCGTCTAGGCTTTCATTTTTAACATGCGCAGCCCACGACCTCGGATGGGAGGTCCATAGGCCTGTTTGTATTTTCTTAGGGCCGTCATGTATCGACCGGCCTATGGACCTCCCATCCGAGGTTTTATTTTTGGCAGCCCAATTTATGTATTTTTTTGAAGAAAATGCAGAGGTCTGTTCTATTTTTCTATATAAGAATAGGAACGCCAGGTCCAACTTATGTTTCCCTTCTAACTATATTATATATATTTAAATTATTTTATATGTTATTATATATTATTTTATTGTCATCATATATTTAACAGATACTTACATATGTAAGAAAACAATATCCCACATCTTATTAACTTATAAAATAATTTCTTAACAAATAAAATCCTGGATTGTTTTGGCACGAAAATCCTAGTGATTGTGTACAAAAGCTTGGTAAGATTTAAGGACGAATGTAATAATATCACTTATTATTTAAATATATTTATAACAAAATGCTCAGCCCCTTTTTATTTTTTGATAACATTGCTGGCCCAACCCAACATTATAATTAGAATCAACCCAGCAAAATCATGTATTTCAAGAAAGTGCAAATAGCCTGTAATTTTTTAGGAAATATAATAAATGGGCCGCATGGACGCTACATTATTTGTTCACCAAGCCCAGCTAATGCCTGTAATTCAAAAAAAAGATCAAATTGACTGTAAATTCTACCATGCAAAAAAGACTGTCAATTCTGAAAAAATGGGTTGAATACGTGGCACATTTTTGGAGGCTGAAATGTGGGCCAATAGATCGAAGCCAACGCAAGTCGTTGTCAATTTAGTCAACAAATGATTCAACCATGTTAGCCGTTGGATTTACATCCAACGACCGGCATCCATCTCCAATCTCTCGTCTTCTTCCTCCAGCGCCGCCGGGACCACCTCCCGCCTCCTGCTGCTAGCAGCTCTGCTTAGCACGCTTCGCTATGAAGCGCTACTCCACCGTTGGCCCGGCCATCCCTCCACCCCTCCACACCTCCTGTTCTTCTCCACTGACTGCCGAACCACACCGCACTAGAACCAGTTAACCCTCGTACACCTCTCCGTCTGCGACTCTACTCCCGCGTCTTCCCATCTCTGGCTCGTTGCTGTTCGGGGCCTCGCCGTCGTCCACCACCTTGGATGCGCTCGGCGCGGCGTGGTCAATGTGGTCAACGAACGACACCATCGGAAGTAGACTGTGTGTGGAGAGGCTGACAGCTGGGTCCACGGCCGCACACAAGGAAATGCCTCCTTATTACGTGCAAAATAATGATTCATCCACCTGACATCTAGGACCCACCGGAAGGGCCTCTGTATTTCTCGAAAATAACGTGCCCCCCGCTGACATGTCGGACCCACCAGCAATCTTCACACGCAAGGAAGTGCCTCCTTATTACGCACAAAAAAAATGAATACTCCCCCTGCTAGTTGGAACCCAGCATAGTGGGAGGCTGACTTGTGGGCCTACCAAGTTGACGGGGACGGAGGGCTTTGTCAACTTAGTCAATATGAACGATTCTAGCTCCTGTTACCATACGATGTTCATCCAACGGCTGTAGTGCTTCTTCAACCTCTGGTCTTCTTGCTCCAGCCGCCCAAACCAGCGCCGGTCGTGCCGCGTGCTCCTGCCTCCCGTGGCCGGCTGTGATGCCGCGGAGGCCTCATGCCCCCTACTACTCCCACCACTGCCAGGCCATCCCTCTACTCACCCACACCCCCTGTTATTCTGCGGCGACAGCAGCCTCACACCGCAGCCGAACCAGTGAACCCTCGTACTCCTCTTCGCGTGGGCATCCACTGCTGCGTCTTCCCCGGCTCCGAGTCGTCCCCTTCCTAGTCCTCGCCGTCGTCCACCGCCGTGGTGCTCTCGGCGTGGCGTGGTCAATGTGGTCAAGGAACGACTTCCATCGGACGTGGACTATACGTGGAGGGGCTGACAGCTGGGTCCACGGCCGCAGCAAGGAAGTGCCTCCTTATTACGCGCAAAATAATGATTCCTCCACCTGACAGCGGGGACCCACCGGACGGGCCACCATATTTTGCAAAAAAAATGTTTCCCCCTGACTGCTGGGACCCACCAGCTACATCTTCGCACGCAAGGAAGTGCGTCCGGGCAAAAAAAAACGATTCGCCCCCCTGACTGCTGGGACCCACCAGCTACATCTTCGCACGCAAGGAAGTGCATGACAGTCGGGACCCACCTGGTCGAAGCGTACGTAGCGTTGTCATTCTAGTCGCGAACGTGTACGTACATATATACTGGTGGATGTAGAGGCTCGCACGTGTCGTAGTAGAGGCGCGTACATGTCGTAGTAGAGGTGCGCACGTAGCATGTACACGTGCGTACAGCGGCCAGGGTGCAAGAAAGAAAATACGGCCACGTATGTGTACATACGGGCGGGGTCTCGAACGCCTACTCGCGCATACGTACGGCCAGGGCTCGTGTACATGGCTGGGTCGGAACGGAGAAACAGCGTCGTTGTCGTGTTCATGGGGAGGCAACGGAATGCGTCGTGTTCATGGGGAGGCAACGGAATGCGTCGTGTTCATCGGGAGGCAACGGAACGCGTGGAGCCAACCTGGATGGGTCGGAACGGAATGCGTGGTCGTGTTCATCGGGAGGGCTTGGACGGAACAGGAGATGGAAACGAGGCCTGGCGTACCGCACAACGGAGGAAACGGACCTCCTACGTTCGGAACATGGTCCTGTTGATCGGGAGAGGTCTGGCGTACCGCAGAACGGAGGAAACGGACCTCGTACGGTCGAAACGGGGGTCCTGTTGACCGGGAGGGGTGTGGCGTACCGCAAAACGGACGAAACGGACCTCCTACGGTCGAAACGGGGGTCCTGTTGATCGGGAGGGGTGTGGCGTACCGCAAAACGGACGAAACGGACCTCCTACGGTCAAAACAGGGGTCCTGTTCATCGGGAGGGGTGTGGCGTACCGCAAAACGGGACTCCACGGGATACTGTTCATCTCCACCGTCGCCTTCCTCCAGCCTCCACGGGCTACCGTCGACCTCCTCCAGCCTCCACGGGCTCCTGTTCATCCAGCCTCCACCGCGCGCTACTCCACCGGCTACTCTTCAACCACCCCTCCACGGGCACCCCTCCACCGTATACTGTTCATCCAGCCCTACACACCACAGGGTCCTGTTCAACCACCCCTCCACGGGCACCCCTCCACCGTCTACTGTTCATCCAGCCCTCCACACCACGGGGTCCTGTTCATCCAGAGGCAACGCCACCGCTCACTGTTCATCCAACCCTCCCCCCGCAATGCTCACTGTTCATCCAATCGATCGGCTTCAGTTAGCAGTAGTAGCGAAGGAATCGCTCGATCGGGATCAGTTAACAACCATCGATCGATCGCTCGGGTTCAGTAACGTGTAGCCTGCAGTGCAATCGCTCGGGTTCAGTTAGAGCCCAACGCCTCGCTCGGGTTCAGTTAGAGCCAACGCCTCGCACACACGCGCGTACGTGTACGAGAGAAACGCGCATCGCTCGGCCCCCGACCTCCCGGGAACTCCCCGAAATTTTCCTCGCCCTCGCTTCTACCATGGTTTTTTC
Source organism: Triticum aestivum (assembly GCF_018294505.1). Lineage (NCBI taxonomy): Eukaryota > Viridiplantae > Streptophyta > Magnoliopsida > Poales > Poaceae > Triticum > Triticum aestivum. Next base: position 15,137,389 of record NC_057805.1, read on the forward strand.
CGTCATGGACGGCCCAAAGAATGTCATGCAGCTGCGTCTCTGGCCCGCCCAGGACGAAAAGCCCATTTTCTGTCATGATTTTTTGTCATAGAAGTAGGAGCCCACCACATCTATGATGATACCGGGTTTTGTCACAATTGTCGTCATAGAAGTGTCATATGTATGACAATTGTTTTTTCGTTCGGCCCAAAATGTCACGGATGTGTCTTTTTTTACTAGTGCATATAGCCCATTTACAGCCCGCTAACCCAGGGCCCGTTTACGGCCTATCCGAATTAGGCCCAGTAGCGTCATCTGGGCCGTCCAATATAATTCCAGCCCGTTTTAACTTCCGGCCCATGTATGGCCCATGACGTCTTTCGGCCCATATGAGGCCCTTATTACTCTCGGCCCATTAACGGCCCGTGGTAAAACTGGCCCGTAATGAACAGTGTATCACTTTATACCCATTAACGACACGTGGTGAAACTGGGCCGTAATGAACAGTGTATCACTTTATACCCATTAATGGCCCATTATTCCGTTGGGCCGTTTCCAGCCCATGTTATCTTTTGGCCTTCTCAGGGCCCATTTATTCTTGGGCTCATTTCCACATTCGTTTACTTACGGCCCGTTACTGTCATTTTCTACTTGTGGGCCAAATTCAGCCCGTGGTTACAGTCGGCCCGTTTGTGGCCCGATAATACTTTGGGCCGTTTTCATGTTAAAAAACCCGTTGGGCTGTTTTCATAGAGTTATCAAACACGGCCTATTAACGGACCATTATTGTCCGTGAATAGTACGACCCATAATTGGCGAAATGATGATACGCCCCGTAGAAGGCCCATGGATCCTACGGCCCGTAAATGGCCCATGAATCGTACGGCCTGTAGAAGGCTCATGGATCCTACGGCCCGTATAGAAGGCCAATGGATCCTACGGCCCGTAGAAGGCCCATGGATCATACGGCCTGTAGGAGGCCCATGGTTACAACAGTCCGTGTGTTGCCATGATTATTCTGGCCTAGTTTCCAAAGATAGGTTATTGTGGGCACTAGAAAAACACAGAAAAAGAACTGCAGTGACTACAAGCAAACAACTAAACAAGACAATAAGGAAATAAATAAGCAAGCAATTAACGCTAGCCTATTACCGCTATTACACATATTACATCCACTGGGCATCAAAGTTCTCCACCAGTGAAAATATAGGGAACAAAGCAGCATATTACATACACTGGCCGTCAAAATTGGCCACCAGTGCAAATAAACGCGGCAGCAAAACAAGAGCATAACTGAAACAACTTCAGAAGAGCTCAAGAAACGTGGTATCCACCATGCTGGCAATAAGCTTAGCAAGCTTATTAGCTTTGTCCTGTTTGGCGCTAAAATCCTCCAACGCTTGCTGTTGCACCAGAAAGTATGCATCTGAATGCTCCAGGGACTTCCGCAGTCCTTCCGCTTCTTGTCACAGCACAGCTGATCGATGTCTTTCAGCTTGTAGTTGAGACTCAAGAAACTGAACTGATTCAGACAGTGAGTTTGAATAGCTTGTGCAAGCGGTAGTGGCCAATAACTCCAACACTAAACCAAGACAGGACTTTGGGTTTGTCTCACTGTCTTCGAGATAGTCTTCCTTAGCTGTTTTATCAGCTTTGTTGGAGACCAACAAGGATGTGTCACTATCCTGAACCTTATCTGCATTACTTCCTGTCGGGGATTGGGTGCAACATATGCCAATGGATGGCTTATCATGGTGGGAGTGAGTAGAACGTCGCCGGTGCCTGGAAGCGGGATAAGGCGTAGACACGAACGCCGGCGCAATTTACCCAGGTTCGGGGCTCTCCTAGGAGATAACACCCCTAGTCCTGCTCTGCGGGGCCTCCGCATGATCACTAAGGCACTAGTGAGTACAATGGTGCTCCTTGAGCTGTTTGCTAGAGGTACAAGAAGGCAAGGCTTGCTCTCCTCTCCCCCTAGGTGCTGGTCTAATTCTAAAAGGTTCCAACCCTTTGCATGGGTGCCCTGGGGGGTTTATATAGGCCTACCCCCCAAGGGTACAATGGTAATCCGGCCGTGTGTAGGTCCCGACCGTCAGTCTCTCTGGTCGCCGGCTTCTCCGCCGGCTGCTGGGGCCCGCCGCCTGGTGGGCCCCGCCGGTTGGTCTAGTATGGAGCCGAGAGGCCGCCTCCGCTGCTCGCGGGTCTTGTCGGCTGCTGATTACTGTAGCCGTAACGCTAATGATGCTGGCTTGGTCAGGGGACCGTGGCTACAGTCCCGCCGCCTGGCGGGAGATCACTATAGCCACTCCGCGTCTTATCTGGTTAATGGCGTGTGGACCCCAAGGAAGGGGCGGGCCGACTGTTGGGGGCCGGCCTCCCTCGGGTCCGACTGATGGGGCTCTAGCCGTCTTTCGGGCTCTCGCTAATCGGTAGGGCCCGTCGTCTTCGGGCCATACCGACAGACGGTCGTGGGAGCAGGGCTTCGTCTGACAGGAGTGACATCAGGGGCGGAGTGGCAACAGTGCCGCGCAAGGCGGAGATCTCCGCCTGTACGGAGCACTGTGGCCTCGCCCTGGATACGGGGGTGATGGGCTACATTGTAGCCTCACCCTGTCTCGTCTTCTTAATGGGGGCACAAACTCTGAGGGCGCCGTGGGCCGACTGCTAGGAGCCGGCCTCTCTGGAGGCCGCCTGCCAGGAGTCGGCCCGCCTTGGAGCCGTCTTCTTAAGCGTAGCCGTCTTCCGGCAGTCGGCCGTTTGGCCAGCCGGCTACCAGAAGGCGGCGCTCCATCTTGACGTCTTGAGGGGCGCAGCCGGCCCCGATGCCTTGAAAGGTTCTCGGGCTCGGGTTAGGCTACCCGTGGCCCATTACTCCGATAGTAGGCCCCGAAGCTGGTGAAGCGCCGCGGCTGAGGGGCCGAGAAGCCTCAACATTTTCCTCCTCCGGGTGCTATGGGTGGAAGCTTCGTCCGACTCCTGGCAAGCCGCCCGAGGGAGTCGGCCACGTCCAGTCGGGTTTATCTGGAATTTCGAATGCAGCAGCGCGAGCTAGGTGGCGTGCTAGCTATGCCTCTAGGCCCGCCACCCGTCGGGGGCGTGCCACATGGTGCCAGCCTGCCGGGCCAGCCTGCCAGCCCACGCGCGTGATGGGATGCGACTGCAGGCGGGGCCCGCCACCACCGGGCCTCGGCACGCGAGTGGATCCGTTGCGGCCGTGGCGGGCGGTTGGGTTTCCCCGCGGAGTTACTACACGCGGTAAAGGCGGGAGCGTGGGGTCGTGGGCACAGTTAATCCCACGATCCCACGCCCGCCTCCTACCTCTTGAGCACTGCGTTGGTTTTCCCTTGAGGAGGAAAGGGTGATGCAGCAAAGTAGCGTAAGTATTTCCCTCAGTTTTTGAGAACCAAGGTATCAATCCAGTAGGAGGCCACGCACGAGTCCCTCGCACCTGCACAAACAAATAAATCCTCGCAACCAATGCAATAAAGGGGTTGTCAATCCCTTCACTGTCACTTACGAGAGTGAGATCTGATAGATATGATAGGATAATATTTTTGGTATTTTTATGATAAAGATGCAAAGTAAAATAAATGGTAATAAAAATAGCTAAGTGTTGGAAGATTAATATGATAGAAAATAGACCCGGGGGCCATAGCTTTCACTAGAGGCTTCTCTCGAGAGCATAAGTATTACGGTGGGTGAACAAATTACTGTTGAGCAATTGACAGAATTGAGCATAGTTATGAGAATATCTAGGTATGATCATGTATATAGGCATCACGTCCGAGACAACTAGACCGACTCCTGCCTGCATCTACTACTATTACTCCACACATCGACCGCTATCCAGCATGCATCTAGAGTATTAAGTTCATAATAACAGAGTAACGCTTTAAGCAAGATGACATGATGTAGAGGGATAAACTCATGCAATATGATATAAACCCCATCTTGTTATCCTCGATGGCAACAATACAATACATGCCTTGCTGCCCCTACTGTCACTGGGAAAGGACACCGCAAGATTGAACCCAAAGCTAAGAACTTCTCCCATTGCAAGAAAGATCAATCTAGTAGGCCAAACCAAACTGATAATTCGAAGAGACTTGCAAAGATAACCAATCATACATAAAAGAATTCAGAGAAGATTCAAATATTGTTCATAGATAAACTTGATCATAAACCCACAATTCATCGGTCTCAACAAACACACCGCAAAAGAAGATTACATCGAATAGATCTCCACAAGAGAGGGGGAGAACATTGTATTGAGATCCAAAAAGAGAGAAGAAGTAATCTAGCTAATAACTATGGACCCGAAGGTCTGAGGTAAACTACTCACACATCATCAGAGAGGCTATGGTGTTGATGTAGAAGCCCTCCGTGATCGATGCCCCCTCCGGCGGAGCTCCAGAACAGGCCCCAAGATGGGATCTCACGGGTACAGAAGGTTGCGGCTATGGAATTAGGTTTTTGGCTCCGTATCTGGTAGTTTGGGGGTACGTAGGTATATATAGGAGGAAGAAGTACGTCGGTGGAGCAACATGGGGCCCACGAGGGTGGGTGCGCCCAGGGGGGGTAGGCACGCCCCCTACCTCTTGCCCTCCTGGTTGATGTCTTGACGTAGGGTCCAAGTCCTCTGGATCACGTTCGTTCCAAAAATCACGTTCCCGAAGGTTTCATTCTGTTTGGACTCCGTTTGATATTTTTTTCTGCGAAACTCTGAAATAGGCAAAAACAACAATTCTGGGCTGGACCTCCGGTTAATAGGTTAGTCCCAAAAATAATATAAAAGTGTATAATAAAGCCCAATAATGTCCGAAACTGAATATAATATAGCATGGAACAATAAAAAATTATAGATACGTTGGAGACGTATCACCGCCCACTCGGCTTCGTAGCCCGCAGGCTATAAGTAGGGGGAGGAGAGGGAGCGGCAAAGCACGCGCGCCTCTTCACCTATTTTCCCTCCTCCTTCTTCCTCTCGCCGCAGTGCCCCCGAACTCCACCGGAGCGCCACCGCTGCTCGACTCCGAGCCCTCTTGGTCCCGCCCCAAACTCAGCTCTCCCACCGCGCCGCTCTTCTCGTCGAGCTCTCCATGGCGCGCGAGCATGGAGGGGACTGGGACGGGTCGAATGTCCATGAAGACCACATTGCTTTCCTCCGCAGCATGCGGCGCCTCCCCGACGCGGGCTACGTGAAGGCGCGCGTGCCGCCGGAGGGGGAGATCTCGCCGGTGCCGGGAGAGGGCGAGCGTGTCATCTTCCGCTCGCACTTCATCCGTGGCTTCGGCCTGTCGACGAGCGGCTTCCTCCGCTCGTTCCTCGAGTTCTATCACCTCCAGCCTCATCACCTCACGCCTAACATGGTGATGCTCCTGGCCACCTTCGTCACGATGTGCGAAGGCTATCTCGGCATCCTCCCCACCATCGAGCTGTGGGGTGCATTCTTCTACACCAAGCTGGGCACCTCCGTCCGGGAGGTGGCTCCCCAGTGCGGTGCCTTCATTGCGGTGCGCCGGCCGTCCTTGAAGAATGCCTTCCCCACCGTCAAGCTGCCATAGTCGGTCAAGATGTGTCAGCAATCTTACTTCTACGTGGAGAACATCGACCCGGCTGTCGACTTCCTCAACCTGCCGGCTTACGTAGCCGGCCTGCCGGCTGAGCCTCGGGCCAGCTGGGGCTAAAAACCGAAGCCGGTGTCGGCAGACGGCGCCGCCGCCATCCAACGACTCTGGGAGCTGACCAACTCTGAGGGCCTCAAGGCGACCGACTTATTGGTTGCCTTCGTCGTGCGCTCCCGCTCCAAGGCCGGCCTCACCTGATCAGTCGGATGAGTGGGCATCGCGACCCATGCCGGCTGAGCACCAAGGAGATGCCGGCTGCCGAGGTGGCCAACTTGGTGAACGAGATCTCCGGCTTCAAGCTGGAGGAGTCCTGGCAGTTCGGCAAGCCGCCGTACTCTCGCGCGGACCCGCCACCCACCGTAAGTCTTTTCAGTCTCTCCTTTCTTTAATACTTCATCTTTGTTCCGTCTGGTGATCTTGAGCAATCAGACTTTGGGATGCAGATATACATGTCTCCGGCGACGGCTGCTATCGTGGGGCCGGGTGGTGACTACGCACCGGACCGGGCCGTGAGCGACATGGACGACCCCGAATTGGGGGCAGCCGCCTTGGAGGACACCGCAACAGGCGGCGTTTATGGAGCCGGTGGCTCTGAGGAAGGCGGCATCGAGACCTGGCCCGATGACGACAATGAGGAAGACGACCCGCGCCCTTCACGAGGCGCGGACAAGGCGGACGCGGGCCCCTCCGCTGAGCCGACTGCTCGAGGCGGCACGCAGAAGCGCAAGCAAGGCGCCGTATTGTTCGACAGCGTGCCGAAGAAGGCCAAGAACCCGACTGCCGCAGCCCGGTGGAAGGAAGCCGCCGCAAAGGCGGCCAAATTTCAGAAGCAGTCGAAGGTGCCACTACAAAAAAATACACTTCCGTGATGATACGTGTTTGTCACAGTAGGTCGCGTTTTTTGTCATGCATGTACATCCATGACGATTTTATGACAGAATCAAGATAGTCATACCTGTGCTGTCGTAGAAGTGTTCCATGACATTCCCAAAATTATCATCACGGAAGTGTCCACTTCCATGACGATAAATCGCGCGTCACAGAAGTGCTTTCGTCAAGGGTGACCGACACGTGGCATCCACCGTAACGGAACGCCGTTAAGCTATCGGGTCGGGTTTTGGATCCGATAACCCGTTAACAGCCCCGACCAATGGGAAATTTCCACGTGTAAAATTCTTATTGGCCGGACGAAACACGTGTCAGCTCGTCAGTGGGTCAGGTAGGCGCCTATGATATGTCGACACGTGCCACGGCCCACCACTAGCCCATTTAGCTTACAAAGCCGGCCCGTTTGACTTGGTCAAAAGTTAACGGGCTGGCCCATGAAAAGCCTGTTAACGGTCTCTTCGCAAATAGCCCATTTTACGGCCCGTTAACTCACGGCCCGTTAGGCCCTAAAGGAAATCGGCCCAACAACGTCATGTGGGCCGTCGAATATAACACCAGCCCATTTCACTTTCGGCCCATGTATGGCCCACGATGTCTTTCGACCCATATGAGGCCTTCATATCTTTTGGCCCTTTACAGGCCCACGGTGACTCTAGCCCATAATGAACAGTAATTTTCTTTATACCCGTTAACGGCCCGTGATTTACATGGGCCGTTTCCAGCTCGTGTTAGCTTTCGGCCTATTGACGGCCATACGTTCTTGGGCTCCTTTTCGGCCCTCGATTACTTCCGGCCCGTTACTGGCCTGTTCCCCTAATGGGCCAAATTCGACCCATGGCAAGAGTTAGCCCGTTACGGGCCTGTTCCCCTAATGGGCCAAATTCGGCCCATGGCAAGAGTCGGCCCGTTACTGGCATGTTACCCTAATGGGCCAAATTTGACCCATGGCAAGAGTCGGCCCGTTTCTGGCCTGTTAACCCGTTGTGCTGTTTCCTGCCCGTCCTATTTCTGGCCCATTAACGACCCGTTATGCCTGTGACAGAATTAAGCCTTTGTTGTCCTACGGCCTATTAACGGCCTGTTACCGTGCTGGGCCGATACCAATTACGCCCTATTACGGCCCATGTAGACCCATTTATCCGACGGCCCGAGGCCCACCAATTACAGGCCCATTTATCAACGGCCCGTAGGAGACCCATGGATCCTACGACCCGTATATGGCCCATGGTAGTTGCGGCCACAAGCAAACCAGGGAAAAAGAAGACTAGGAAATAAATAAGGCCGAAACTAACGCTAGGCTATTAAGGCGATTGCACAGATTACATCCACTCGGCATCAAAGATCGCCACCAGTGCAAATATAGGGAACACCCTACACTATACAAAAATGGCTTGCTGTTTTCTTCAGCCGGTGGCTGCACGTTAAGAATAAATTTTGTATCGCACCAAAACAAATTACAACTATATAACAAAAGGAAGGTTGGCATAAAACTTAACAGTCTAGCAGACAAATGCACCACCAGAAGTTCAGAAGCTCAGTTCATTTGACCTGACTGTTACGTTTTCATGCTGTATTGTCCGATGGAGCACCATAACCCTCGCCTTCATTTCCCCTAGGCTCCTGAACAACATAGCAAATGTCTGATAGTCTGGTTTCAAAACCATGCATATCTTGACGACATTGAGCAATGTTTCTCCTTGTTTCACAAAGGGTCTCTGTTAGGGAATGGACTTGTGTCTGGAGCACGGATACAACATTGCTTTGAGCTTGCATATCTTGATCATGAGGCAGTTTGGAGGATATTGCCTTAACAACCAACCCAGTATTACGCAGGAACGTGCTTTTCGCACTGTTAGTGGACAGGTACTGACCCACTGCAGCAAGAGCTGACATTGCGGTTATAGTTGCCTCGCCACCTTCTGGTTCCACCATTTTTTCCATAGCTTGCTGAAAAGTTGAGGTTTTACATTAGTAGTACCAGAACAGAAGATATTAAGGAGGCAGCAAAACCAAACAAAATAGCTTTGGTCTATATACAGAACTTATTCTGGTGAACCCATGTAAAATATTAGTTGTATTTTATTGCAAAGTACATAATAAAACCAGGTTCCAAACATATGACCATGTACCATCGCTAATGTATTGTCTATTTCTTCACATTGTATTGAGGGCTAAGGATAAAGAGACAAAGTTTATAATACGGTAAGCATAGTATGACATCATTCATATCACAAAACAACTGAGAACAGACAATCAGGCAATTGTAACGTTGTGTGGGCAAGTCCAGCACGGAACTAGATTACGGGTCAAGATCAAAGGAACATCACTCCTCTCTTTTAAACCTTGTAAGGTGCAATGATACACTAAGACAATTGTGTATAAAATTGAAAATAGTAATAGACATTGGCTGCAAACCATGCAGTTCAAGGCACAAGTCAGAGTAAGTAGTAGTTAAAAGGCATGAGGATTAAGGACTTACAACAGCGGCTTTGACTGGTGTAGTCATGCCCTTCTTCTTGCTGGTGTGACAGTCCTTAAAGATTTCCACAACATTTGGTTCAGGTACTTTTTGGTCCTTGCGGGCTTTCCTCTACATTTCGAACAAGTGAATATAGATCTGATAATATGGTACAGCGAAAAGAGTGAAACAACAGCTAATTACAAGAGCCTCGCAGTGTGCAATATAGCTATGAGATCCTGTCATCTGTTGGAATTTCACTTTCGTACGGTTGGCCTTGTTCTTTGAACAGTTCACCTACAAGAAGATAGATTTGTGTGGCACATGCGTAAATAGGACTTCAACATGTGATCTGATCACATATATATAATGTACCTGATACTTCGGATCAGACCAGTGTTTAACAAGGCCCCTCCAGTCTTCATCCGATATATTTTCCACTGGAGATGTTTAGGAAAGTTCACTGTTAGCCATGCCTTCAAAGTGAGTTTTCCTCAAGTTATACCGATACTGTCGCAGAGCAGACTTGAAAACATGGGTGCAAGCTTGTCTGGTTGCATCATCTTGGCTATCCAACTTGAACCTCATCTGTTGAAAATTATGGGAGTCTCATTATCAGCAACTTAGAAAGTATGGGACAGAGCAAGACGATATTACTAGTTTCCATACATAACCATACTTACAGATAAATGGTCGAGGAAGGTGTTGAACTGGGTTTCGTCTTTGTCATTCCTGTACTAAATCCATGTTGGGAGGATACGTACATGACACCTAACGGCAACCGCTGCCTCTGATACTAACTTGGCTGACTCTGTAGCATCACGTGGCCTTTTTAAACCTGCCTCAAAACGGATCTCCATTCTTCCTCCTCTAGATTTAGTTAACCTATCGAGCATTATCCCTGATGTTTGTTTCCTCTTGCGCCTAGGTGCTAGTCCAACAACGAACATAGGAAGTGTTAGTGTACATCAAACTGTGAGACTACATATAAAGAAGCATGCAACTATAACTTGACTCTAGCAACTACCTTCTTGCTGTTGAAGCTCACAAGGTTCATCTGATATTGCCAACTCGTGTTGTGTCAAGAGTGCTTGGGAAGTAGTGTCAGGTGGCAAGGGAGCTTGGGAACGTGCTACTAGCTCAGTTGACGCACGAGTAACTCGGCTGGTAGTACTGTGGTAGGTGTTGCAAGAACTAGGGCTGTCTCTGCTTGTTTGGTGGCAGCTATTTGTTTCTGTTTGGCTTTTTTGCAACTCGTGTAGCATGGGATGTCGTGTTTGTAGAATTTTCGGCTGTACTTTGACCTTCTATTGCACCATCAGTACCAGCAGAATCTGCAAGATTCATCCGCTTCTCATTCCCTGCCATTCTGTGTTTCTTCCTCTTTCTCTGTGCCATGTTAAGTCAAGCCAACAAGAAAAACGAATAACAATTTAGTTCTTCAGAACAAATTGATGCGTGATGCAGACGAACTGAACTTTGATGTTAGACAACCACATGATAGGAGGATGTAATATGTATGAAAAAAAGGACAGAAGAGATAACTAGAACTATGATGTGTAAACTAAGAAGAAGACATTTCACCAAATTAGAAGCAATGCAATGGAAGGTAGACACCATATGAAAGATGCTACAAATATCGCTCTGCCAAGTTAACAGTGTCTCATCTTAAATGGTGTTTAAACAAATGTGAAGCAGTACAAGAAAGAAATCATATGCAAGATGCAAACAACATCACTCTACCATGTTAGAGGTCTCTCGTCATTAGTGCCATTGCATATTCACAACATTGCATATTCACAGCTTATGATGTGTAAACTAAGGAGAAGGCATTTCAACAAATTAGAAGCAATGAAAGCTAGACACCATATGAAAGATGCAATGAATATCACTCTACCAAGTTAAAACTGTCTCGTCATAAGTGCCATTTCAACAAATTAGTAGTACAAGCTAGAAAAGAATGTGAGATGTAACCTATATCACACTCCGAAGTCAAACATGTCTTATGATAAGTGATTGTTGCAGGTTACACAATAGTAGTAATTTGATGTAAGAACATGGTGTGATAGACAGATATTGTATGTTCTAGAAACAGGGACACGTGTCTTATTCAAGTATAATGTGTAAAGTAAGCAGATGGAATTCAACAAAATTAGAAGCAATACAAGCTAGACAACACACATAACATGCAACCACATATAACAGTGCCAAGTTAGAGGGAGCACCGGTGATGCTGCACTAGGGGAGACGTGCTCATCATAAACACAACTTTGTTGAGTGTCTATGCATGTGTTGTCTTGGAAATCATCTTGGGGGTGTGGAGGAGTAGAAACTGTAGAGGCCCTCCGTTCGGAAGGAGCACCTTTATCCGCTGCCTTGCTAACTTCCTTCCGCTTTATTAATTTTGAATTGTCAAGTAAAACCGACAAGAAAAAGCAATAAAATTCTCTCTTCAGAACTCATTCATGCATGATACTGACAATCACTACTTTGATGTAAGGCAAACACATGATACCAGGATGGAATATGTACGAAAAACAGGACGGCATGGCATGTTCACAACTGTTTGTGTAAACTAAGCAGAAACCATTCCAGCAAATAAGAAGCAATGCAAGCTAGACACCACATGAAAGATGCAACCAATATGACTCTGCCAAGTTAAAAGCATCCCATCATAAATGGAATTTCAACAAATTAGAAGCAGCGCATGCTATAAATCATATGAAAGATGCAACTAATATCGCACTGCATATACTAAAGGTGTCTCGTCATGTTGATTGATGCGGGATACAAAAAAACAATAGTTTTATGTAAGGACATGCTTAATAGACAGATGTACTATGTACTAAATACAGGAAGGCATGTCACATTAACAGGTATAATGTATAAGCTAAGCAGACTAGCACATGCAGTTTAACCAGATTGGAAGAATTACAATCTAGACACCATATGCAACATGCAACCACATATCACGCTGCCAAGTTAGAGCAAGCACCTACGATGCTAGTGTAGGGGAAATGCTGTAATCAACTACAGAGCTACGTTCACTATCTTCATCTAGCATTTCTGTTTCTTGAGAATCATGACGGGAGGCTGACGCTGCATTCTTTAAATGAGGAGTAGTCCCCTTGCCTGCCTGCCTCGTCATAAGTGATTGATGAGGGATACACAAGAACATTAGTTTGATGTAAGAACATGGTTAATACACAGATGTACTAGTATGTACCAAAAACAGAAAGGCATGTCATATTCAAACGTATAATGTGTAAGCTAAGCAGATGCAATTTAACCAAATTGGAAGCAATACAAGCTAGACATCCGGCTGGAGTGGTGAGCATGATCATCTAGGACCTGAGAGCCTGGTGGGAGGCGGGCTGCTTCGCCACCATCGCAACTTTTTAGTTGGCTTCCAGGTGATGCCTATCTTTGCTGGGCTTGTCACTGGCTCGGCCAGTGCCCTGACTAGCTATTTGTCTTCTGGTGCTCACGGGATGGTGGTTCATGTAAAAAAATATCTTTCCTTATCTTACCGACTTTGGCCTTTCGAATACAAGCTAGACACCATATGGAACATGTAACCACATATGACACTGCGAAGTTAAAGCAAGCACCTGGGATGGTGGTTCATTGCGAGCGAGGTCATCAACTCCAGAGCTACGTTTACCGTCTCCATCTGCTGACGCTGCACCCTTTATAGCGCTGTAACGTGTCTTGCCTACCCGCACACCAAGCTGGAGCGACTTCTCTCTTTTCTTTTTGGCTTCTCTCATGGCACCAGAGTCTGAAATACCCTTGCATAAAAACACAATAGTGAGAGTAAGGGTGAAGTGTGTGCAGAACTAGTGCACTGTAAAAGTAGCAGATAGCAGGTGGCTGAAAATAAATGACAGGAGACATATGATAGCTCTACAACATTGCATGGCAAACAAAATTAGATTCTACTCCGTATGATTTTGTAATATATGAGCACAGGAAATGCAGGTACTCCTCCAGCACACCACCACATGTGGTCATATCTAAGATAACAGTCGACTGAAAATAAATAGGTCAGTCGATTTTTTTAATGAACCGTCCAATCTATAAGGAACGGGCAGATGGCCTTCGTCTACCTCCCGCCAGTCACTGTTGACAATCTTTCTCGAACCGCCAGCGACCACCGGCCCAGACCCCTGCCTCCGCCGCCCCGCCCTCCCATCGACCTCACACCACCGCCGTGCTTGGCAGCGCCCCCAGGCCATCCCTTTAATCCCGGCCGACCTCCAGATCGGGCGCCAGTAGCTCTAGGCCGCACACGCCCCTAAGATAAACACCAAGGCGCTGCTTCCCCGGCGTAATAGGCGTACTAGCGCCTGTTACGCTGGGGAATGCTTCCGTTAATTGGGAATCAACTGGCCAGAAATTGAAATTCAGGGGGGAGACGAACCTCTAGCTAAGGTGAAATAGCATATGAGGAGAAACCTTGTGCATCGCGAGTTACTAGGAACATCTAGTATCAAGAAGAAGCGGTCAACTAGTGTCTTCTGTGGGATGAATACCGTGCAAGCAGAGACGTAAGATTTAAACGAATAAGGGAAGAGGAGTACCTTTTTCGGTTGCCGGTGTGGTCACCTCCACATGTCGCGCCGATCTTCTTCTTTTTACCGGGGAAACCGATGTTCTGGAGGGTGCAGGCCTGGACGAACCCATGGCCAAATTGTTGACTGTGTTGCCGTGGCCGTATGTCGGCGGAGGGGAAGCAGATCCGAGGCGGCGAAGGACGGCGTAGCAGGAACAGCTCCGGTGCGGTGGAGGGTGGCGAAGTTGGAGCGGCAGCGGTGAGGCGCTGGACGGCGTGGTTGAACTGGCTCGGGTACGGACGGCTCGGCCTCGACTTCAACTACTAGCCGTGGAGGGCGTTGCGGTTGCGGTTGCGGTGGACGACGACGTCGGGGTATCGGCTCCGGCGTGATGGAGGAGGGCGGCGGTTGATGGGTGGGATGGGGTGGCGGACGGAGGACGCCGGGGTTTCGCGGCTGGTGGAGAGTTAGTTTTGGCGCCCACGGAGTACGAATGGGGAATCAGACGGGTGGGGGGACCATGTTTCGGTCTGGGACGCGCTTGTTTCTGGCTTTTTTGAACAGAAGATGGGACGCGCTTGTTTGAAATTTGGGGAAAGTACAAACTTTGCCCCCCTCTTAAATTTCGGACCTACTGCGGGTCAGGGGTAGGATGGTCATCCCAGGTGTCCCAAATAGTGGGCGGGAGCGATTTCGGCCGCGCGCATGTGTGCTTAGGCGCCCATTGTGTATGAATGTTTTTCGGATGCGGTTGCGTGGCGTCTAGATGAAGCTACAAACCTACCCCAGTTTAGACCTTTGGACGTCGGGCCGGTAGGTTTCATGGGTCGGAGTTATTAGAGAAGTAATTTCCTTGTACTACCAAACATTGGTCTCACGCGGTTTCGGGCGAGTAGAGGCTCTTTTGGCGCTTCGTTCGAAATTTTGAAACACAAGCATTCACGTTTAGAGTACTCTTGAACTATGAGGATTGACCTAAATAGACAACGTTATATTTGACCTTGTATGTTTGAAAACCTCATTAAATTATCCACTTCTTTTTGAAATTTTGACACTTGAAAATCCTATAACTATGATTATTTTGGAATGGAGGAGCTAATTTTGAATCTATTTTGTACACGACTACATATGCTATTATGTACAAAATCAAAGCAAAGATTGGTGCCCCCATAATTTAGGTATGGTTTACAAATGCCATGATATCAAATTCAAATAATTGAATGGACTTCATGTTGAATTCAATTTTTTTAAACCACCTTAAGTTGAATTCAAATGTATGCTAGTTTATAGGTAGCTATTTATAATGTCCATTGTGTAACATTCGTATGTATAATGTGCTTTACACACACAACATGAACTATACTCACGTTTATATTCGATTGCTAAAGCGATGCATTGTCTGGAGTTCAAAATACTAACTATGTGGATCAATTGTGTCGAATAATAACATAGACATGCTCAAATTCGATAGAATCTAGATGTCTGATGGATCAATGACCGCTCCTTACGTGAATTGCAAATATCATGATCCCATCCTAATATTTGGATACAATTTATATCTTTAATCAATGTGTAGAGCAGTCTTTTACGTGTAGTTTCACTCTCCATCGGTGGTCTCTCACACATGCTTACACACTCTCTCCCGAGGTGTCTTTCTCGCACACATGCTCTAGATATAACCCTCCCTCCCTCTCGTAACCATTTACAACTGTTTTCACTAACCTTTATCACAAGCACTCTTCCTCTCGCAAACATACACACGCACAATCCTCATCGACCCTTTCTATATACATGGATCTGCCTACGTGTCTCATGTACGCACATTATCTCTACGCGTGTCTCTCACGCATTGTCTCACACCTCTCTTCCTAATCGACGAGTATGATTCTAGCAGAGCATTCTGTAGGATGCCCCTTAAAGTTAGGTTGGATGAATAGTAATATCAGAGATAAAGGGGTTACCTTAGTCCGAGAACCTAGAGTTACAAATCCTAGCCGGCTTTGTCAGTGGACATAGAGTCCTTCACAATTCTGCTATCTTTGTCTTGTACGACTAGTCATCCATGGGTCTTCCTAAATGCGTCACGGGCCGACCAATGTGGCGCAGGTCGGAACCGAACGAAGGGCCTCACCTCGACCCACCGGACCTCACGCGGTGACACACCCTCTGCCCCCATGTCTCATTATCTTCTCACACCCACACATACCAACACAAACACCACACACACAGAATTTTTTTCCTGGTGCCTCTATTCCCTCCCCCCTTGCATATACACACTCAAGGGAATGCAATCTCTTGTCGTGACGTCATATTCGTCTCTCTCTCTCTAGACCACTCTCATTTCTCGTGCTATCTCTCCCACGCCCCCCCCGTCGGCCCCTCTATCCATGCCTCTCTCAAATACGTAATACACACACACCTCTCTAGGCCCCGCCAAATGCATCAACTACACATTCACACATGTCACATCACGTACCCCATTGATCTAAAAAGCCCTCTCTTCACGTTTATTTCGCATACAACATTCCTTTTGAATAAAGTGTGGCAAAAAAATTATTTTAGAGTTTCTACATATATACAACATTACAAGGTTACATGGAGGAGTACGAACGCTATTTGCATTGCATGGTGCCCACAATGATATTTATTCCGCACTGTGAATTTGTATATTTTTATACTATATACAAAGTTAGTCATAATAAAGAGAAACAAAGAGCATCTCTCTCTCCATCGCATACCCCCCTGTACGCCCCTTTCACGTATGCACACAAAACTATCTCCAGGTCCTCTAAAAGTAAGCCCCCAGAAAATTCACGCATGTTTCATCTTTCTCTCGCGATATATGCAATGACGATCATTGTATTTGAAGCGAAAGCACGATACATACATTGGACTTCAGAATCCACTCATTACGGTCACCATTTATGTTTAGTGGTTATTATACAGTCACGGGCTCACCGTACAACTCTGTATTTGCTCATGACATGACTAGTTGACCAGTTAAACGCTCCACGTGGCACCTCTAGTGTTGCATCACATTATCTCACTACCATCGTGCCCACCTGTCGACTTGTATCTACTCTACATCTACACTCTTATAAAATACACTCTTATAAAAACAGAGTTGGTGATGATGGTGTGCCTGCCATCCTGCAATATAGGCCGTCCGATTTATATCTGACGGATAGGAAAGAAACTATGGAAATTTTGCAAAAAGGTACCCACACACCTCTCCACATTTGCAAATAAGGCCTTCCCTCGTTCATCCTTTTCTCTCACAAGATAAACAAGTCATGCAAATGCATCTTGATGTTACGTGCAACGCACGGGCATCTTGCTAGTAAGAATGAAAACAAACGACAAAAAAATATTTGGACGGTGGTTCGAAGTCATGACCGCGGGCACAGCGGACAAGGTGGCCTTGTATTGGTATGCTGAGCCGTCTGTTTTAACACACAGGAGCTGGTGTGGTGATTATACACACACGCACGCATGCACACGAACTGCATCCACGCAACACTCACACAAACACATGCACCCACGCACGCACGCAACACTCACACGTACACACGCAGCCACGGATGCACGCAACACTCACACGCACGCACGCAACACTCACACGCACACACGCACGCATGCATGCACACACCAGTACACCACACGACCAACACACACTCTCACGCTCAAGTGCTCAACCTACACGTGCATGCGCACAGATCAGGCCCTGACAGACACATACACAACTAGGTGATTCCCGCGCACGAGTTGGAGCCTTGTCGCGCCTACGTAAATTTGTGTTTATCTGACCTTTTGCCTATGCGAACTGACAGGTGGGACCCACAAGGAACGTGGTCAATTTAACTAGTCAACATGGCGCCACGCAGACTATTTGGCCGGTCAACAGAGTGCAATCCGATGCTGAACTGTGAGCAAGTGACCGTATAATCACCGCAAAACGTATATAGTGACCGTAATCAGCTTATTCTGAAGTTCGGTGACCGTATTACGCTTTTCTCTTTGTAGGCCCTCCAAAACTACATCTCTACACCTCCTCGCATGTTACATCTAACAACTATGCGATACAGCACTACTACTACACTCTAACACAATAAATCATATGTGTTTTTAGTTTTACTAGATATCATATTGTTACTTATAATTATTCAGTTTGCATACATTAAAATTGCCTTTGAAATGTATGGCCAGTATCATCTACCGTGCGGGAAAAATCCCGCCCTTTCCTGTTTAATCGGGTTTGTATCGATGGATCGTGCGAAACATTAAAATTATAGTACTATACAGTACTACAAGTGACAGTTCACTGGGACGTCGTGTCGTCTACTCCTCCGTCGTAAGAGTGGAGCGCTCGCTTTCATAAATCTTCTAGTCCCTTTAGCCGACATGTGGGACATCAAGCTACCGGGTCCACGTGCCATACCGGAATACAATGCAGAGCAGCCGGGGTGAAGCACCCCAGTCATGGCGCCGGCGTAGTAATGAGCAATGAGGCATCAAATCACAAGCTGCACCTTTCCCGCGGTTAAGTTGGAGGGATGAAGCAACCATCATTTCACTCGTTGCTGAATCCGCTTCTCCCTCATCTTCTTCAACTTAACCACGTGTTGCTTCTGCCGTTGTTCTGCCTCATGTGGGACGCGGATCGGCTTGGTAAAGCACTGACACGTGGGACCGCATCTTAGAAAACCACCAGGACAACGTCCTCCGAAAATAAGAAGCCTAATCCTAGACTTACAAAGGGCTACGTAGCTGCTACATATACTTTCCATCTAATATATATATGCCCCCCTAATTTTCAGGTGGGGTGGGCCTAATCCTCTCCTTTAATCCAATCAAATAGTCCCACATCACATTAGTTTGTAACTTTACGTAAACCATTACGTGGATGTAGCATTGCTCAAATAAGAAACCTCCCCCGCCATCCGCGCGGCAAAATCACCTCCTTTTTACTAATCTTGATTCTATAATTTTTTAGATCAATATAATTGAGATTTGTATAGATAGCACACAGGAGCAAAACCAAGTGGTACGGTTAAGGGCATCCACAATGTGTAGCCAAATGTGAAAATAGCTTTTGGCATTGTGGGAACCATTGTGGACGGTGTTGCCAAAGCCACAAAGATGGGACCGAAGCTCCCTGATTGATTGATTGAAGGAATAGAAAAATGCAACGTCTCTCCTCTTTCTCCCATGCTTGGACGCATGTAGTACAGTATAGAGCACAGAGTCTACTCCCCTGTCCCTTCTATCACAAATCACAAAGCACTGAGGCGTCAAATCACAAAAGCACGGACGAAGCAACCATCATTTCACTCTTCGCTGACTCCGCTTCTCCATCGTCTTCTTTGAGAAACCATCTCACCGCACTAGTACTCCTAGTAGTACTAGTAAAGGACTTCCTGGATGCAAATAAGGCAGTTGTCTCGGCTTGCAGGCGGCACTTGCGAACGACTTACCGTGGTCTTCCTCAATGGTGTTCTCCGTCGAACGCACTTCGCCAAACCACAAAAAAAAGAGATATCGTCGACGTCACCGCAATGGGGAAGGAAGTCAAATATAGTTACTACCTCCATTTTTTTTTGTACACAAGGCCAGTATATCAAAATTACAATTTGCAAAGGGCCACTAACACTAATCGAGGCAAAATTGATGGGGTTAGCAACCAAGGACATTAATATCCCCTGCATGCATGCGGAAGTGAGAAGGTTGGTTTGCATGGCGCTGCATTAATCAAGCGATGAGGAGTGAGATGGTTAGCTCTTTGGTCTTTGGAGAAAAAATACGCATTAATTGACACGTGAAATGAGGATTTGTATCGATTAAATCCCGCGAAGGAAAACCCCACCTTTCTTTTTTAACACTAGTACTCCTAGTACGTACGTACTTATCCTGTTTGCGTCTAGGCCTTGCATTGCCAAACTTCGCCACACATTTTTGCCAAGCTTGCCTAAAGTTTTCAAAATGAGAAGGAGGTACACTTGCGCACGGCTGTCGCGGTCGCACCGCACCCTCACACGGTCGCTCCTGCATGCCGCGGTCGCACCGCACCCTCACATAGTCGCTCCTGCACGCCGCAAACTCAACCAAGGGAACGCACCCTCAATGACACGTGCTGTCGCATGTGAACAAACCAAACTCAGCCATCCTATCGCTGACACATAATTTTCGTTCATAGATTATGTTTATCCAACCGCATGTTGGGGAGTATCCGTACGGCCCGTGCGGTGGTCTGTTGGGGAAGAAGAAGAGGTGAGGAAGAAGGAAAGAAGGGTTAGGAGACGTAGGATATTCATCCAACCGCCTGAAATGGTAGACTGGCCCAAGTCAGGCGACTTGCATAACAAATATATGTTTTTACACAGAAAAAGATCCATAGAAACAACAACATAAAGAAAAACTATCACTGCTCGTGGAAAGAGACGGCCTCGTCGTCTTTGGCTGCCGGCGCGAACCAGCCATCGCTGCCGACGTGTGTCTCCGCACCGTGGTTGTCCTCGGCCTCCAGCTACTCGTTCAAGCGGAGCGTGTGGGCGCTCTGCACGGACGAGAGCACAGCCCGGTTCAAGTCGAGGACGTCCGGTTCCGCCTGCAGGAGGGCCTCGATGGCAGCGACATCCGCGCGCTCCGCGTTGAGTCGAGCCTCCGCCGCCCGGTTCAAGTCCAGGACGTCCGGTTCCTCCTGCAGGAGGGCGTTGATGAGAGCGGCATCCGCGCGCTTTGCGTCGAGTCGAGCCTCTGCCGCCCAGTTCAAGTCCAGGACGTCCAGTTCCGCCTACAGGAGGGCCTCGATGGCAGCGGCATCCGCGCGCTCAGCCACAAGTTGAGCCTCCGCCGCCCGGTTCACATCCATGACATCCGGTTCCGCCTGGAGGAGAGCCTCGATGGCAGCGGCATGCGCGCGCTCCGCGTCGAGTTGAGCCTCTGTCTCCCGGTCCTCCTTTAGTATCGCCATGTTGAACCGCTGGTTCGCCTGCACCATGGGGGACTCGGACGCCGGCACGAAGTCGACGTCCATCGTCTCATACCCATCGGGGGCCTTCTGCGCCGCGACCTCCGCCATGAACATTGGATCGGCTTCCTCCTCCTCGTAGCTTGGCTCCAGAGAACTCGGGGATTGGCCCGCCGCAAAGCGAGCTTGGGAACGGAGGTCTGTGGCGCCGACCGCCACCGCGATTTCTGCGCGGCGCTCCGGCATCAGCATCTTGTAGTAATTGATCTTGCGGCGCACCATGGCTTTCCGGCGAACTAGGGGACGCTTGATGCGGGCTAGGGGATCGAAAGGTGGTGGAATGGGCTTGAGATTTGGTGTGGTTTTAGGGCAGTGGCTGGCGTAGGCCGAGCACCGAAGGTTCTAGTGTGAATAGTGGTTCCGGTGACGACCGGTCAATCGGTTTTGTCTGTACATCGCTCTTGCCACGTTCGCGTTGCAGCCCGGCACGCTGGACCCTCCACGTCGCTCACCGAATGGAACGTGCTTCGTCTTGCGTTTTCGCTCACTTGTGGGACCGCAGTTGAGAGCAAACCGACGTCCCTCCCCCTCCCCCGCCCGCATCATTTAGAACATAATTGGTTTGATGCCAATAATTGGCACTGCCAATATTTGGCAAGCGAACATTTGGCAAAATCAAAATTTGCCAAATGTTGGCAACTTTTTATGAGGTTGAGAAGAAAAGTTGGTAGCCAACCAATCACTTGCCCACATTTGGCATTTGCCAAATATTGGCATCAAACCAATCATGCTCTTATTATACCACCACTCCCTCCGTTTTATGCAGAGTAAATAAAAACAGAGGGAGTATACTACGGATGAGGATCCTCTGACGTGGCCGAACCCATTGAGTAACTGACATGTGGGGCCTAGCAAGCATGGGGTCTGCCAGTAAGTGACCGAAAGGGAGGGTAAGGCAGGGATACCTACGTCAGAGGATCCACTTCCACTATACTACTTTGACCAAATGTTAGAGTAATAATATATGACATGCAACTTACACAAATGTTAGAGTAATAATATATGACATGCAACTTACACAAAGCATACAGGGTCTAATGCGTTTTTCGAGGCTAACTTTGACCAAATGTTAGAGTAATAATATATGACATGCAACTTACACAAAGCATACGGTCAAATTCGTATGTGAAAGGAGTTTCCAATGATATAATTTTCACATTATACATCTCATGTACTATTAATCTTGTCAATAGTCAAATTGGAAACCATCTTGAGTACAAATCTAGGAGTACGTACGAATCTAACAATATTGATTGGGCGTTGTTGAATGTTGATACCTTTTTTTTTCAAAGTAGAGATACTTTGACTACACATAAAACTTATATGTAAACTAGAAAGGATAGGGGGGGTATATTGTACGTTCAAAAATGAAACGAACATTGAATACCCTTTATATATGATTTGCGGATGCTATGATCATCGGTTCAAAATTTTGAATCCGCCTTAGGTATCATGTGCCCCCACTCGTTCCCTCTCGATTTCATCTCGGGGTCCGGAGATCTATTGAAAGAGGACTAGGGTGGGTACATGCGAATGATACTCGGCGGAATGTTCAAATGAGGCATGCGGGAGGATGGACTCGACTGGAGGGCGACATGATCGATGGAGAAGAGTGTTGGAGAGGAATGAGAAATAAGCAAACACCACATGACTATACTTGAACGGCTCAAATAAACAATAAGTTGTCTCGCTTGGCCTACATAGTGAAAGGCCTAATGCGCAACGCGGAGCACTGACGCTCGAATATGGCCGGGAAAACAGGGAAACCGACATGTGGGGCACACCCGTCGGGACGACGTAGCGCAGATTAGTCCAATGGAGGAGCTGGCCCACGACCTCCTCGCCACCGACAACCGTTCATGTGGGTCGTTGGGGCCAACAACGGGGCGCCGCTCCAGCACCGCCTCTGGACACGGTGACCGCGGTGAGCGACACGCTCATATCGTTGCTAGACACGGTCGGTTTCAGTGTGCCGAGGGTGGCGTTAGTGTTGTGGCACGACCAACGGTATGTTTGGTTTGTGCCCAAGGTTGCCCCATCAAAGCATTGGGTAGCCAAAATTTTGGTTGAGGTATTGGTTACCCATGATTTGGCCGACATTGGCAAGAAAAATGAACTAGAGTTGGCTAGAGTTCATTGGCATGCCAAAGAAATGGCAACCATCCAAACAAAGACCAATCTTTGGGTCATGACCAAAATTTTGGTTGAGGTATTGGTTGCCCATGATTTGGCCGACATTGGCAAGAAAAATGAACTAGAGTTGGCTAGAGTTCATTGGCATGCCAAAAAATGGCAACCATCCAAACAAAGACCAATCTTTGGGTCATGACCAAAATTTTGGTAAGGTGCACTTTGGCCACAATCCAAACACACCCCAACACCCGGCTCGTCGAGGATGCACGGGGCACCGCGACGCGTTCGCGGAGTGGTGTAGCGCGGCCAACTGCATCCTCTGGACTTGAGACCATGTCGGGTCGTCTTGCTTTTTCAATGACATGCAGGGATCGCATGTGAGCAAAGGGCATCTCCAACATTGCCACGACCGCAGCTGACTACCCTGGCACACCAAAACCCTCGTCCCTCGCGCCATCGCGCGGTGTGTTCCCAGCCGGCGCCAGCTGCCCGCATTCATGCCGTCCGTTCGTATGTCATCGTTAAGAGGCTCGGTGCCCGAGGAACCAACTCCAGCGACTTAATGACGAACCCGGACGCTTGGCCTCACCAGAATGAGCTACTTAAAGCGGCAACACCCAACTAACCTCCACACCATAGGGCATCGTCCTCCTACCTGGCACCACATCCGCCATGACCGCAATTGCGAACGCTCTGCAGGAGAGCTTGTCTTCGAGGATGAAGCTCGAGGTAGCCGCCCTCGCTCAAGTCACCTCTTGCGACGCAATAGCGGCTTAGCCGGACGCGGACGCGACCGCACAAGCGGTGGCCACGCTGGCGGCCGACGACGGGAGCACCGTCAGCCACGCGTCCTACTTGCCGCCGTCCAACGTCCGGCACCGCCGAGGTCGGGGACTCCTCCGAGGATGAGTAGGGCATGGGAGGCGGCAGGGCATGGTGTGCCAACTGGCCGGTCCGTATCCCGTGTTCTACTCTTCCTCGCCGGAGACCGCACCTTCACTTCACGGGTCTTGAACCCCGCCCCCGTACATAGAGATCGCAGATGGAGGACATCGGTCGCTGCCGTAGAATAGGTTTAGGGTCGGTTTTTTTTTATTTTTCTATCCTATAAAAGTTTGAAATATAATGAAAATCTGTCGTGTCTGCATTAATCTCGGCCGGTGTATATGAACTTTCACAATAATATACATATTGTAGGAGTACTAGCAAGATGCCCGTGCGTTGCACGGAAGATCAAGACCTTGTGGGAGAAAAGGATGAACGAGGGAAAGCCTTATCTGCAAATGTGGAGAGGAGTGCGGGTAAATTGTCATAGTTTCCTTCCTATCCGTTAGATATAGATCGGACGGCCTATATTGCAGGATGACAGGCACACCGTCATCACCAACTCTGCTTTTTATTGAACCGAGACAAATCTAACATGCGAAGTAAAATAAACACATAGGGTCTATACATACACAAATTATCTTAGGCACTCCAATAGTACGTCCACTACACATTCACGCATTTCACATCTTTCTACATCTACGGGAACCTACGAAAGGGTTAACGTAAATTGCCTCTCTCTCTCCTCCCCTGATTTTCATGGTGGTGGGCCCCTCCCTCCCCCAATCTACAATCAATAGCTCACACGTTTCACATTACGTTAATTACGTAACTGGGATTACGTAGGTGTAGCATTACTCGTCCTAAAAAACCCAACTAAGCCAACCTCCCAGCATATCGCGCGGGAAAAGACCCGGCCGCGCCGTTTTAGTCGGGATTACCGGATTACTAGTAGTAGTATCGATGGATCGCGCGAAGCAACAAATTTTTTTTGAGGGGGCAAAGCACCTAGTTTTAAAGGAAAAAAGGCGGTACACTCACAGCACTCCTGTCGCGGTCGCATTGCACCCCACACACGTTCGGTCCTGCACACGGCTCACGCAAACGGAACGCGCTTTGGCTTGCCTCTTCACTGACACGTGGGACTGCACTTGGAGAAACCGACCATGCGCCAAACTCCCCCCGCCCACCGCGCGAAAATCCTCCCCCCCACACCCAAAAATTCCCCCCAAATCCGATTCAAGCGCCCTTCGGCCAACTAGCCAATAATATTCCCCAAACCCCCTCCCTCCTGTCCCCCTCCACTCCATTCGCTCCGCCAAAGCCGCCCTCCCCGCCGCGCCGATACGTCGGCGCCGCGGTTCGGCGATCCTCTCGCTCCCACAGTACGCTCTCATAGACTGCCGTCCTCTAGCCGCGCCGCCACGTCTGGCTACGTTCTTGTGGAGGCGCACGGCGGTCAGCGCCGCCACCGCTGGCGACGTTCGTGTGGAGACGCATGGCGGTCAGCTTCTCCCACGGTACGCACATTCTAGACTGAGGCCCCGTTCATGTCGGTGTAGCGCTGAATGTTAGCTGATAGACGCTGTTAATCTCACTGTTTGCCGAAGTAGTTTACCGTCAATATGATATGCTTAAGAAGCTTCCTTGACCTGTTCTGCACTCAATCTGCTTAGCTGAGATGGTATGCCAAGGCCGATTAGTTGCTAAAATATCCTGCCATATATTTATTGTGACGTAGATTCCCATGGTCTAGTAGCCAATCTGTTAGGTGAAATAGCTCTACACCGTTTTATACTTGATCTTTGTTGCTGCGATGGCCTTCGATAGTTCGATGGCTGTGTGCTCGGCCTCATTGACTGCTGAAACAGCCTGCCATAATTTGGCACTCAAATTTGTTTGCTTAATTAGCTTTACATATATTTCGTTACTTAGATCTGCTCATCCAAATATCTTGCCATAGCTTTAGACATCGACCTAGGTATTTTTTTCTGGACTTCATAAAAAAGCATATATGTTTTTCCTATAATATCTAGTAGAAGAACTAATTTGTATGTCTAACAGATGGACACGACTTGGATAACTTCTGCTCGAAGATTCTCTGCTGCATATGTCGAGGGGGTTGAAAACTTCATGAACTTTATTAGAGCTGAGTACGGTGGTCCAAAATCAGATGTGCTCTGCCCATGTAGCAGTTGTATGAATTCAGTTACAAGACCCCAGTCAACTGTGCAAAATCATCTACACTTGTATGGGATGTCAGTCACATATACTAGGTGGGTTCATCATGGTGAAGCTGTGAACGTCAATGTTATTGACTACGTGGAAGCAGCAGATCACCATCTTGATCTGCCTGATGCTCAGGTGGAAGAGGAGGAGGAGGTGGTGGTGGCGGAGCCAGTGAGTTTGACCAACATTGAAACAATGCTACGAAATGCTCGTGGATTCCGTGAACTTTCACCTGCAGAAGAAAAACGGTGGGCCCGCATGTTGGAACAATGCAACGTTGTTGTCACCCCAGGAAATAAGCTATCAGTATTCTCAGCTATGGTCACCTTTCTTCAGGTGAAGACATATGAGCGGATGACCAACAAATCATTCGATGCGATGTTGGCTGCTTTCCGCAAATCTTTCCCAGATGCATCTGAGCTGCCACACACCTACAGTAAAATGAAGAATTTCCTTCATGCAGTTGGAATTGGATATGATATGATCCATGTTTGTAAGAATAATTGTGTTCTGTTCCAGAAGGATTATGCCAACTTAAGTGAATGCCCGAAATGCAAATCATCAAGATGGAAAGATGGCGATGCTGTGAAGAGGATTCCTCATAATGTTCTGAGACATTTTCCAATTATACCAAGATTGCAGAGGTTGTTTCATGATGCTGAAACAAGAGAGGATGTACTGTGGCATTCTAGGAACCAGGAGTACAGAGATCATAATTTAATGAGCCATCCATCTCATGGTAGTGAGTGGAAAAGCTTCAATGATAAACACAAAGAGTTTGCTGCTGACCCGAGACACATTAGACTTGGCTTAGCTTCAGATGGATTTGACCCATTTGGCCACCAGAGCGCCACATATAGCATGTGGCCAGTGCTTGTTATCCCTTACAACATGCCTCCAAATGTCTGCACCAAAGAATCAAACTACATGATGGCCTTGCTCATCCCAGGTCCAAAAAGTCCTGGAAAGGATTTTGATTTGTTCATGGAGCCTCTTGTGGAGTAACTTCAACAGCTGTGGAAGGGTGTTCTCACTCGAGACCTATATAGCAGCCACTAGCTGATTTCTTTCTGCGTGCTGTTATAATTTGGTGCATCCATGATTATCCGGCTTTGGGCACTATGTCAGGGCGAACGACACATGGTTACAATGCATGTGTTCGCTGTGACAGGAATCCGTTGTCATACGCAATACTTAGCAAGATCTGTTACATTGGACACCACCGTTTCCTTGCCAAGGACAAGCCGCATCCTAGAAAATACCGAAGACATGTGTTCAATGCAAAGCATGAAAACCGTGATGCGCCAAAGAGGCTCACCGCCGATGAGTTGCAAGTAGAATTAGAGAAGGTCAGGCATATTACACCAGGAAACCATCCTGGTAATGGTAGCGGGAAAAGGAAGCGTGGCAGGGTAGAAGAGATATTATTGTTTACCCGCAGGTCCACTTTGTGGGACTTGGAGTATTGGAAAGATTTGGATCTGCGGCATAATCTTGATGTGATGCACATCGAGAAAAATATATGTGACAGCATTATCGGCACACTTCTTAATATTGAAGGCAAGACGACAGATACCTTAAAATCTAGGATTGATTTGACACACCTGGGTATCAGAAAGGATTTGCAGGTGCAAAATGAAGGTAAACCACGGGATATGGCACCAGCTGTGTACGTCTTGGACAAGGTAAAAAGAAAAGAATTCTGCGTGGTCCTGTCACGTGTGAGATTCCCACATGCATTTGCTTCCAACCCTGAAAGGAGAGTCAGTGCAGATGGAAACAAGGTACAAGGGTTGAAAACTCATGACTGCGACGTCCTACTTCAAAGGGTTTTACCTGTTATCCTTAGAGGATTGGGCCGCCCTGACTTATACAGAGCAGTTGCAGAGTTGGGACCATTCTTCAGGGAACTCTGCAGTAGGAATATCAGGATAGATGCTTTGGAGCGTCTTAGAGACAAGATACCAACTATCCTATGTGACCTTGAGAAGATATATCCTCCGGCCTTCTTTGATGTGATGGTGCATTTGGCTGCTCATCTACCTGATGAGGCACTACTTAGAGGTCCAGTACAGTATGGCTGGATGTACCCTATTGAAAGGGGGCTAGGCACTTTCAAGGGCTATGTTAGGAACAGAGCTAGACCCGAGGGTTCCATTACAGAGACCTACATTGCTACAGAAGCGTTGACATTCTGCTCAAAATACATTGAAACAGCTGATCAGCTTAGCAAAGAGGTGGGTGAAGACAATCCCGGGCTCAATGTTTTCGATTATTCTGTTCGAGTTACAGGGAAGAGTCGACAAGAGGACAAACCTAAAGATTTGGACAAAATGGTTTGGTATGTGTTGAATAACTGTCCTGAGATACTACCTTATATCAAGTAAGTGCAGTACTGCAGCTTATACATCGCAATCTACTAAACTTGCAGCACATTCTTATATATTTAGATGTTTGACGCGATCACTATGTTATGCAGCATCTACAAAGAGGAGTTACTGCCGCAAAATCCAAGAAACATTGACAAACTGGTTATGGTAGGATTTGCGAAATGGTTCAAGAACCATGTAAGCTTTTGAAGTGCACTGTCAGTTTTTTTAATATATTGAGTACATAAGATGATCATCTTGTCTATTTTCTAACCATAGGTTAGGAAGATGCGGGAGGATGGGCAGGCAGTTGATGATGCCCTTTACTCACTAGCAATGGGTCCTGATACTCGGGTAAGACATTATGAATCTTGCGTTGTTGGAGATGTGCGCTACAACACCCTTGCACGAGACGAAGGCAGGAAGACACAAAACAGTGCCATCATGAGCACGGATACGTATGACAAAGAGACAACTGAAATGTATGCTAACATAACAGACATTGTTCAGTTGCAGTATATCTCCAGTTTCGAGGATCATCGGTGTGTGGTTCTGTTGTGCTGTCGTTGGTATAACCTGTTTTCCAGGATCGCAAAACCCAGAGCTGATGATTATTTCAAATCCATCAATGTCAAGGCGGCGTACCAGACCAACGAGCCTTTTATTTTGGCAAATCATGCAACACAGATATTTTTCTTGGAAGACACATTTGCACGTAGCGCTGACTGGAGAGTATTGCAAAGGTTTGAGCAGAGGAATTCGTTTAATGAAGTTGCACAACAAGATGATGCTTACACTGCTCCTGATGTACAAGATAACACAGATGTTCCTAATATCTTTGAGAACCATCACGTCAATGACGCTGGCGAAAAGATTGCCTGTCGTGCTGTGGACATACAAGAGTTGATCAAGTAGAAGCCAACGTTCGAGGACGTTGAGGACGAAGAAGAAGATGACACCATGGGGAATTATGATTCAGACTGATACACATGGCGAAGATGTTGACGCTGCTGTGGCGGATGATGATTACATTGCTTTTGTCATATTTGCCTGTCAGAAGACGTTTTTTATCTACTATGTGAAATTGTGTTTGCTATGACAACTAAAACCTGATGAACATGTTGTTTAGTATTTTGCTGTGAGAACATCACTTGTTATGTACGCTGATTTGTGTTTGGTGATTGTATGACAACTAAAACATGATGACATTGTTGTTTAGTTGTACTCATATTTGGCTGTGAAACTTGAATTTGATGACATAGTTTGCTGTTGGACTGCAATTTGCTCGACGTCTTCGAATGAGAACAAAGCTGACCCGACAGGGCCTCTGCTATTTATTTATTTATATGAGCAAAAGGGGATACCCCCTGATTTCCGTTAATAGAAATTATTAAATGTTCACAACACTACGCCCAGCCTGCTACACAGGTTTCATTCATTACTAGTTTCAGCAAAGTGCTCATGTCGTAGCCACTGAATACATCACGAGTGCTACATACACTACAAATAAAGAGACAATCATCCTACAGAGCACATCGATTTTGCCCATTATCTTCACAAGCTCTTTCATCTCCTCATTGCTGTCAAGGCCGTTCAGCAGCTGTTGCTTGGCCATGATCAGAGGAACTGCATCTTTAACCTTCTGCTCTGCATCTTCCTCTTCTGCCGTTCCTTCAGTTACTTGTCCAACACCCCAACCTGCTGGTATTGGGATTCCTCGGCTAACCAAATAATCAGCGTAGTTGCATTCCCCCACATCAGCAATTTCCCAGAAATACAAATCACACGAATCTTCCCTTTTCTGCACGAATCAAATTGGAAGATCATCAACCAAACTATTAAAAAAATCAGCAACTAAAAGCAGCAGAACAACACTTAAACATATTATTACCCCATTATTCAGGCATTTGTAGAAGACTCGGCCAGGGTTGCAGATTGTGGTTGAGACGCGACAGATGACTCTGCGTGATTTGCAGCAGTGGCACCACACCAACGGCAGCGGGTTGCGATGAGCAATCGGCTGCGGTGCGCGTGCCGGCGGGGGTGTGATGAGACCCATAGGCGATGGTACGGGTGGCGACTTGGCGCATATCTGGTTGTTGCCTGCTGAAGAGCAGGTGGACGAGCAGCCAGCGGACATGGTTGCTGCGGCCAGAGCTTCTGATGCTAGGCAGAGTAAGTAGAGAAGAGGAGAAGCGAACGTTAGATATGTCAGTTTCATTACTTGCAGAGTAGCATAGCACCATATATAGTCATAGTCTAGGTTTGGATTCGAACCAGCTACAGGAGGGACCTCCTTGTTTTGCGAAAAAAAATATTTCTCCACCTGACAGCTGGGACCCACCGGCTATATCTTCGCACGGAAGGAAGTGCCTCCTTGTTTTGCGAAAAAAAATATTCATCCCGTTGACAGCTAGGACCCGTCAGATTTGGTGACTGACTTGTGGGCCTACTAAGCGGACGTGTACGCACGGCTTTGTCAACTTAATCAACAAATGATTCTAGCAGCTGGACTGTTGGATGTTAATCCAACAGCCGTCCTCCTTCTTCAACCTCTGTTCTTGCTCCTGTCTCCGGTGGGCGGCACCGCGGCTGTGCTGCCGCACACCCGAACCAATGAAGTTTCCACTCCTCTCCATCTGCGACCCCACTACCCCGTCTTCCCCATCTCCGGGTCGTTCCAGTCTAGGTGCGCTCGGCACGGTGTGGTCAACGTGGTCAACAACCGAGAGTCATCGGAAGATGACTGTACGTGAGAGGCTGACAGTGGGGACACACCACGCCCATGGACGCATGCATGCAACGGAACGCGGCGAGGTCAACGTGGTCAAGGAACGACTTCCATCGGAAGTATACTGTATGTGGAGAGTCTCAGCTGGGTCCACGGCCGCAGCAAGTAAGTGCCTCCTTATTACGCGGAAAATAATGATTCCTCCAACTGACAGCAGGGACCCACTGGACGGGCCATCGTATTTGGCGAAAAAAACGTTTGCCCCCTGACTGCTAGGACCCACCTGACGGGCCACCGTATTTTGCGAAAAAAACGTTCCCCCCGCTATCAGCTTGGACCCACCGGAAGTGCCTCCTTATTACGCACAAAAAAATGAATACTCCCCCGGCTAGCTGGGAACCACCTTGGTGGGAGGCTGACTTGTGGGCCTACTAAGTTGACGCGTACGCAGGGCTTGTCAACTTAGTCAACAAACGATTCTAGCAGCAGTAACTGTTGGATTTGAACCGAACGGTCCTGCTCCTTCTTCAATCGCTGCTCTTCTTGCACCAGCCGCCCAAACCAGCGCCGGGGAGACCGCATGCTCCTACCTCCAGTGGCCGGCTGTGCTGCCGTTGAGGCCTCATCGCCCCCTACTACTCCCACCGCTAGCCAGGCCCTGCGGCGACGGCAGCCTCACACCACAGCCGAACCAGTGAACCCTCATACTCCTCTCCGCATGGGCATCCACTGGCGCGTCTTCCCCGGCTCCGCGTCGTCCCCTTCCTAGGCCTCGCCGTCATCCACCGCCTTGGTGCTCTCGGCGTGGCGTGGTCAATGTGGTCAACGACATTCCATCGGAAGAGTACTGTACGTGGAGAGGCTGACAGCTGGGTCCACGGCCACAGCCCAGTTTTTTTGTGATTTGCCAAGTAAGTCGCTTTGCCAGGCCTGTTGGGCTGCAAATCTTTCAAGGCGAGGAGAGCTTTCATTCGGCTGGCCGAGAAAATGGCCCATCAGTAATGAGAAATGGGTTGTACATTTTTAAAACACATCAAACCGGCAATTAGTTTCAAATATCGTTTTTTTCATTTCGAGATTTTAAATTACATTAATTTTTATGCGTGGAGAATTTGTTGGATTTTATATTGATATACATTTATTTTCAAAATCTGTTTGAATGTGAGTCAAAATTTCGGGATTAAAAACAGTTCGGACCGCACCGAAATATGCAAAATTTCGTATAATTTTTTAACCGTGGCCACAATATGGCCTATAATGCTAACAAAAAGAATATGGGCTCCAAAAAAACCTTAATAATTAGCAAATGGGCTGTAAATTATTAGAAATAATGCCAGATGGGCTGTATGCTGTTTTCCACAGATTTGAGGCTTTCCTAAAAAAAGGTTGACGCACAAGCACTGACTGTTGGATGTCCATCCAACGGCCGTTGTGCTTCTTCAATCTCTGCTCTTCCTGCTCCAGCCGCTCAAACAAGCGCCGGCGGGACTGCCTACTCCCTCCTCCCCGCGGCCGGCTCTGTTGCCGCGCAGGCCTCACCGCCCCACCGTACTCCCATCGCTGGCCTAGCCATCCCTCTACTCACCCACACCTGCTCTTATTCTCCGGCGACGGCAGACGAACCAGTAAACCCTCGTACAGTCGTACTCCCCTCCGCGTGGGAAACAACTGCCGAGTCTTCCCTGCCTCTGTGTCGTTCCCTTCCTAGGCCTCGCTGTCGTCCACCGCCCTGGTGCTGTCGGCGCGGCCTGGTCAACGTGGTCAATGACCGACATGCATCTGAAGTGGACTGTATGTGGAGAGGCCGACAGCTGGGTCCACGGCCGCACGCAAGGAAATGCCTCCTTATTACGCGCAAAATAATGATTCCTCCACCTGACATCAGGGACCCACCAAAAGGGCCTCTGTATTTCACGAAAAATGGTACCGCCGCTGACAGCTCGGACCCACCAGCTATATCTTCACACGCAAGGAAGTGCCTCCTTATTATGCACAAAAAAATGAATACTCCCCTTGTTAGCTGGTACCCAGTATAGTGGCAGGCTGACTTGTGGGCCTACTAAGTTGACGGGGATGTAGGCTTTGTCAACTTAGTTAATATGCACGATTCTAGCTCCAGTGACCGTACGATGTCCATCCAACGGCCGTAGTGCTTCTTCAACCTCTGGTCTTCTTGCTCCAGCCGCCCAAAGCAGCGCCGGTCGTGCCGCATGCTCCTGCCTCCCGTGGCCGGCTGTGCTGCCGCGGAGGCCTCACCGCCCCCTACTATTCCCACCGCTCGCCAGGCCCTGCGGCGACGGCAGCCTCACACTGCAGCCGAACCAGTGAACCGTCGTACTCCTCTCCGCGCGGGCTTCCACTGCCCTGTCTTCCCCGGCTCCCCGTCGTCCCCTTCCTAGGCCTCACCATCGTCCACCGCCCTGGTGCTCTCGGCGCGGCGTGGTCAACGTGGTCAAGGAACGACTTCCATCGGACGTGGACTGTACGTGGAGAGGCTGACAGCTGGGTCCACGGCCGCAACAAGGAAGTGCCTCCTTATTACGCAGAAAATAATTATTCCTCCACCCGACAGCTGGGACCCACCAGACGGGCCACTGTATTTCGCGAAAAAAACATTTCCCCCTGACTGCTGGGACCCACCAGCTACATCTTCGCACGCAAGGAAGTGCGTCCGGGCAAAAAAAACGATTCACCCCCCTGACTGCTGGAACCCACCAGCTACATCTTCGCAGGCAAGGAAGTGCCTAATAGTCGGGACCAACCTGGTCGAAGCGTACGTAGCGTTGTCATTCTGGTCGTGAACGTGTACGTACATATATACTGGTGGATGTAGAGGCGCGCACGTGTCGTAGTAGAGGCGCGTACGTGTCGTAGTAGAGGCGCGCACGTAGCATGTACACGTACGTACAGCGGCCAGGGTGCAAGAAAGAAAATACGGCCACATATCTGTACATACGGGCGGGGTCTCAAACGCCTACTCGCGCATACGTACGGCCAGGGCTCGTGTACATGGCTGGGTCAGAACGGAGAAACATCGTCGTCGTCGTGTTCATGGGGAGCCAACCGGCTGGGTCGGAACGGAATGCATCGGCGTGTTCATCGGGAGGGCTTGGACGGAACAGCCGATGGAAACGAGGCCTGGCATACCGCAGAACGGAGGAAACGGCCTTGTGTTCGACTGGCCACGTTTGAAACGGGATCCTTTTCATCGGGAGGTGTCTGGCGTACCGCAAAACGGAGGAAACGGACCTCCTACGGTCAAAACGGGGGTCCTGTTGATCGGGAGGGGTGTGGCATACCGCAAAACGGAGGAAACGGACTTGTGTTGGAGCGCTACGGTCGAAACGGGGGTCCTGTTCATCAGGAGGGGTGTGGCGTACCGCAAAACGGGACTCCACGGGATACTGTTCATCTCCACCGTCGACCCCCTCCAGCCTCCACGGGCTATTGTTCATCCACCGTCGACCTCCTCCAGCCTCCACCTGCGACTGTTCATCCACGGGCTCCTGTTCATCCAGCCTCCACCACGCGCTACTCTACCGGCTACTGTTCAACCAGCCCTCTCCACGGGCTCCTGTTCAACCACCCCTCCACGGGCTACTGTTCATCCAGCCCTCCACCATCTACTATTCATTCTGCCCTCCACGGGGTGGTCCTGTTCATCCTGCCCTCCACGGGGTCCTATTCATCCAGCCCCAACCGGCTCGATCGATCGGGGTCCTGTTCATCCAGAGGCAACACCACGGGGTCCTGTTCATCCACCCCCACCGGGAACTGTTCATCCAACCCCCCCAAGCAACGCTCACTGTTCATCCAGAGGCAGCATCGATCGGCTTCAGTTAGCAGCAGTAGCGAAGGAATCGCTCGATCGGGTTCAGTTAACAGCCATCGATCGATCGCTCGGGTTCAGTGACGCGTAGCCTGCAGTGCACTCGCTCGGGTTCAGTTAGAGCCAATGCGTCGCACACACGCGCGTACGTGTACGAGAGAAACGCGCATCGCTCGGCCCCCGACCTCCCACCGTAACCGGGAACTCCCCGAAATTTTCGTCGCCCTCGCTTCTACCACGGTTTTTTCCGTCATGGACGGCCCAAAGAATGTCATGCAGCTGCGTCTCCGGCCCGCCCAGGACGAAAAGCCCATTTTCTGTCATGATTTTTTGTCATAGAAGTAGGAGCCCACCACATCTATGATGATACTGGGTTTTGTCACAATTATCGTCATAGAAGTGTCATATGTATGACAGAAAAAGAATTCGTTCGGCCCAAAATGTCACGGATGTGTCTTTTTTTGTAGTGTGCCTCCCATGGTGTCAGCGTAAGCATCTTCTCCCGTGCTTTTTCTTTTACCTTGTTGATTCTTTCTGAGTTTCCTTTGCTTTGTTTTCTTGACTTAGGGCCCCGCTGTCTCTTGAGAAGTCGGCCGCCGCCTCCATCGTTGGGTCGGTGGAGACCTCTGCCACCACCCGGCGAATCGATCCGGCCGCCGACCTCCGGGAGGCGACGGAGCGAAACGCGCGGGAGGCGCATGAGGAGCAGGAGGCCGCCCGCCTGGAGAAGGTGGAAGCGGAGAAGGCGGAGGCGGCCGCCCTAAAGAAGCTGGCGGAGGCCGAGGCAGCCGCCACAGCAAAGAAGCAGGCCAAGGAGGCCGCGCGCCGCCAGTCAGCGATATTCGTCACCCCCCTGAACTCCGCGCCGCCGCTGCCAGAATTTGTGGCGCCGACTGGGGGAGCCGGCGATGAGCACCCGATCATGGAGAGGGATGGCGGCGATGTCTTCATGCCGGACGTGATCGTGCCCTAGCAACCGCCCTCTTAGGAGGCGCGAGACAAACAGCCGGCCGACCCGCCGGCGCCACCAGCCGGGTACGAGATGGCGACGGGCCCGACTCCCGAGGTCTGCACCTCGACACGCCGCCGACTCGCAAAGGCGGCCTCGGCGCCACGCCTGCTGGAGACCGGCGCCGCAAGCTCTTCGATTCCGGACGCCGAGGCGACCAGCGCCGCGCCCACCGAGTGGGTGCGGGGCGGCGGGACGGGCCCTCTGAACAAGGCGATTCTGGACGTTCAGGCCAAGCTCCGTGCCGAGGCCGATTCTCTCAAGCATTGCAACAATGCGTTCTTGGAGTCGCGAGAAGCCATCCAGGTATGCTTCTTGCTGCTTTGTTTTTAATTCTTGTCTTGCTTCGTGGGGGCGCGCCAGCGCACCCACTTGGTGTAGTCCCCGGGTTTTGGGGCAGGCGGCTCGGAACTTTAATTGGCAAGCTCCGAGTGATAATGTCTTTGCTGCAAGATTATCATAACCTCCGTGCGGTCGCCTTCAACTCCAAAGTCCAGGAGTTGGATCAACGTGCCGTCGATTTGTCGGAGAGCCGGAGTAAGTCTTTTTATTTCTCTGCGGGGGCACGCTGGCGCACCCGCAGGCTGTATTCCCCGAGATTTGGGCCGACTGCTGAGTAGTCGGGCCGGATCTCCCCGGCGACTGATCTTCTTTTGGATTATACTGACGACTTCTTTCTCCGCGGGGGCGCGCTGGCGCACCCGTGGGCTGTAGTCCCCGAGATTCAGGCCGACTGCTGAGCAGTCGGGCCGGATCTCCCCGGCAACTGTGCTTCTTCTCTGTTGGTTACTGACGCCTTTTTCTTTTTCTGCTCTCGCAGAGGCCAACGCCACCCTTCAGCAGCAGCTTGGTGAAGCCAACACCGCGCTGCGTGCCAAAGAAGCAGAATGCAACAAGCTGGTCGAAGAGCGTGACCTGCTGGTCACGCAACTGGCGGAGCTTATCAAGAAGGCCCAGAAGGAGGCGGAGGACAAGGAGACCAGCCTCCTTGCTGAGTTCGCGACCAAACGCTCCGCCTAGACTGATAAGGAGGCGATGCTGACTGCCGGCTTTGGCGAGATTGAAGACATAGTTGACGGTGAGCTTCCCTCTTTTTCCTTCTTTGAGCTGCCAGCTGCTGACCGAGCCAGCCTCTCGTCTCTAACTTTGGCTCTTTGCTTTCTGTTTTGGCAGACTTCTTCCCTGGTCATTCCGACGCCGCCAATCAGGCCATCGAAGCTGATCGCAACGGACGAAGGGCGGAAGGTGCGCAGATTGCTGCCAACCCCCCCCCCC
>NC_057805.1:15174621-15224940 GCF_018294505.1 Triticum aestivum
GATGCTGCACTGTCTTCAGCGTGTCGGCGCCCAGGCGATCGCCGCCCTGTGGCCGGACATGCCAGCATCGCACACTCCCAGTCGGACTGCCGACTGGCTGGAGGTGGCGGCAGCTGTCTTGAGGCCTGGAAGGGCTCCACGGCCCGAGCTGGAGCACGCCGGGCCTTGGAGTTTGTCAAGGCGTGGTACCCTGGGCTGAATCTAGCCCAGTTGACCATGTTTCGGCAGGAGGCCCATGAGGAGCTGGTGGCAGTGGAGGATGACCTTGTCAAGCGCGCGGCGGCAATCGCCGAGTATACCAACACCAACATCTTTATCCCGGAGCGGGCCGAGAACAGCGCCGAGGCGCCACCAGAATGGTTCGGGCTAAACCCGGAGGACGGCGAGGACACGGCCGAGGTGATCGACTCCAGCGGCAAGGAAGAAGATGAGGAGGAGGAGGATGGTGAAGAGGAGGCGCCAGAAATCAGAGCGGACGACCAGCCTCAGCTCGACCGTGCCTCCAGCAACGAGCCACGCCCGAGCGAGCTGGCTGCTACTGAAGGCGACCAAGCGGCGACTAACCAGCCGGCCGCTCCATCAACCGGCACCACCGACTCCTCCGCTCCACCGAACCGTCTGCTGCTCCCTAGGCCGCCGGTTTATCTTTGTTTTTACCTGTCTATCAGTCTCGACAAACTTTGTTAATCTCGCACAATCCCACCCGCGGGGTGTATTTCAGACTTATGTTGAATGTCGGCCAAGGGCCTTTTGGTGTGTAAATATATTTGCCGAGTTCTATCTTTCCTTGCTTTCTGCTTTTTTGGCTTTTTTTCCTTTGCCGCCTTCCCTTGGTTGCCGTCTTGCCAGCCAAATAGCCGCTCTGCAGACTGTGGCTGAGTCAAGTACTTAGCCACTTTGGGGAGGCAAGTACTTAGCCGTTTTAGAGTTTTCTAGCAAGTTAAGTAGAAGCCAGTCGGCCGGCTGCTCAGCAGCCGGTCGGTGAAGTGGGAAGTCGGCTTGGGCTACGTGCATGCTTTGGGTCCTTAGCCATTTTTCATGCAGGCACCCCTTCTGCCTTAACTCCTGCCGGCCGGACAGTCGCTCTGCGAGCTGCGGCCTCTGGCAGGAGAAAGCTTGAGTGCCAATACATTACTTGTCCGGCTGTAGGAAGCATTACATAGTACAAGGCGGCGAGTCCCCGGGTCGACTGGTCGAACCCAGTGCCAGACGGATAAATGAAATAACACAAATGACAGGCGTCATACTTATCACATAGATAAAAGAGGGCAGTCCCCGAGATCTTCTCGGGGGACCCGGAGTCTTCGTACTTAATACAAAAGTTGGCGTGGTACATACTGCATCAACTATAAAACCTTCGAAGGAGGTTTGCATTCCAGGTCGCTCTGTCTCCTTGTCGGAGTCATCTCTTTTGTGTGCTCGAGGCTTCTGAGCATCGATGAGGTAGTAGGAGTCGTTGCCCAACACCTTGTTG
This sequence comes from Triticum aestivum, assembly GCF_018294505.1. Classification (NCBI taxonomy): domain Eukaryota; kingdom Viridiplantae; phylum Streptophyta; class Magnoliopsida; order Poales; family Poaceae; genus Triticum; species Triticum aestivum. The sequence goes on from NC_057805.1 coordinate 15,176,096, forward strand.
ATGATGAAGGGGCCTTCCCAAGGTGCCGAGAGCTTGTGCTGGCCGGCCGTTCGCTGGATCAGCCGGAGCACAAGGTCTCCCTCTTGGAAGGATCTTGGCTTGACCTTTCGGTTGTAGTATCGGCGCAGGTTCTGCTGGTAGATGGTGGACCGGCTGAGTGCCAGCAGCCGACCCTCTTCCAGCAGATCGACACCGTCTTGTCGTGCTTCTTCTGCCTCCTCTTCGGTGTACATGGTGACTCGAGGGGAGTCGAATTCTATGTCCGTCGGGATGACGGCCTCGGCACTGTAGACGAGGAAGAAAGGCGTGAAGCCAGTTGACTTGTTCGGAGTTGTGCGCAGGCTCCAGAGGACGGCCGGCAGCTCGTTGAGCCAGCAGCCGGCCGAACGCTCCAGAGGCTCGACCAGTCGGGGCTTGATGCCGGACAAAATGAGGCCGTTTGTTTGCTCCACTTGGTCGTTTGACTGCGGGTGAGCAATGGACGCTAAGTCCAGTCGGATGCCCTGCATCGCGCAGAAACGGGCCAAGGCGCCTTTGGCGAAGTTCGTGCCGTTGTCGGTGATGATGCTATGCGGTATGCCATACCGGATGGTGATGTCGGAGATGAAAGTCACAGCAGTCGGACCATTCAATTTTTTAATTGGCTTTGCTTTTATCCACTTGGTGAACTTGTCCATCGCGACAAGCATATGAGTCATGCCGCCGCGCGCCGTCTTGAATGGTCCCACCATGTCCAGGCCCCAGACGGCAAAGGGCCAGGCAATGGGGATAGTCTTGAGTGCAAAAGCCGGCTGATGTGGCTGTGAGCGGAACTTCTGGCATCCTTTGCATTTCTGGACCAGATCTTTGGCGTCTTCTAGAGCAGTCGGCCAGAAAAAACCGTGGCGGAAAGCTTTGGCCACGAGTGCTCTTGAAGCCGCGTGGTGACCACACTCGCCTTGATGAATGTCTTTGAGGATTGCTTGGCCTTACTCCGGCTCCACGCAGCACTGGTAGACACCAGTGACACTGCGCCTTACAAGCTCTTAGTTGACTATGGTGTATGCTGCTGCCCGGCGTTGCACTTGCTGGGCTGAGATCTCATCGGTCGACAGCTCTTTGTTCACCAGGAAGTTGAGGATGGGCTTGGCCCATGAAGGCGCTGCAATTTCTTCGATTGCTAAGACTGCTACTTGCACGAGGGCGGTTAGGCCGGGAGGCGGCGGGTTGGAGTCAGCTGTCGCTTGCTGAGTCGACGAAGTCCCCGGGCCGACTGCTGCAGTCCCCGGGTGAGGCTCTGAAGTCCCTGGATCGGGTGCGGCTGCCGCAGTCCCCGGGTCGCCTGCCGAATTCCTCGTGCCCGCTGCTGGGGTCCTCAAGTCGGATCCGACTGCTTCAGGCGGAGCCGGCACAAAGATGGAATCTGACTCTGGCGATGGCTTGACAGACGGCTTGAGGAGGCGTTGTAGGGTGACGCCGGTTGGTATTGCTTGCCGGGTGGAGCCGATTCGTGCCAGGGCATCTGCTTGCTCATTGTCATTACTTGGCACATGGAGAAACTCGCACCCTTCAAAGTATCCACTGAGTTGATGTACGAGGAAACGGTAACTCGCCATATTTGCATCCTTGGCGCCCCAGTCGCCTGACGACTGCTGGACCACCAAGTCGGAATCACCATAGCACAGGATCCGACGAATGCCGGGTTCCTTGGCAAGCCAGAGCCCGTGAATGAGTGCTTCATATTCAGCGACGTTGTTGGAGGCGACGAAATGGATCTGCAGCACATATCTGAGCTTGTCGCCTTTGGGAGAGGTGAGGACGATGCCGGCTCCCAAACCGGTGCACATATTGGAACCATCAAAGTGCATTCGCCAATGGGTGGAGTTTGGCGCAGGCAGCAAGTACTGGGTCTCGGCCCAATCAACGAGGAAGTCGGCCAGTGCTTGTGACTTGATGGCGGTGCGAGCTGGTAGTAGATGGTGTAGGGGGAAAATCTATGGCCCATTTGGCCACTCGGCCTGAAGCATCTCGGCTTCCAATGATCTCGGCAAGCGGAGCTGTGCAGACCACAGTGATTGGGTGCTCTTGGAAGTATGGCTTCAGTTTCTTGGCGGCAAAGCGCACGCTGTAGCACATCTTCTGGTAGTGGGGGTAGTTTTGCTTGGAGGCGGACAGCACTTCACTCAGGTAATACACCGGTCTCTGGACTGGTAGTGCTTTCCCTTCTTCCTTTCGTTCCACCACTATGACTGTGCTGACCACCCGGCTAGTAGCGGTGATGTATAGGAGCATGGGCTCCTTAGGAATCGGAGCCGCTAGGACAGGCGGAGTGATCAACATCTTCTTGAGCTGGAGAAAAGCTTCATCCGCCTTGTCATTCCACTCGAAAAAAGTGGTCTTCTTCATGAGTTGGTACAGGGGAAGAGCCTTCTCGCCCAGCCGACTGATGAAACGGCTGATGGATGCCAAGCAGCCGGTGAATTTTTGCACGTCCAGCAGTCGGGTGGGCACTTCCATCCTCTCGATGGGCTTGATCTTCACAGGGTTGCACTCTATGCTGCGCTCTGAGACCAGAAAGCCAAGAAGCTGGCCGGCTGGTACTCCAAAGACGCATTTCTCCGGGTTGAGCTTGATCTGAAATCGGCGCAAGTTCTCAAAGGTCTCCTTGAGGTCTTCTAGCAGCACTCCATGCTTCTCTGTCTTCACCACAACATCATCCACATAGACGTGGGCATTACGGCCGAGTTGTTTGAGGAGAAACTTCTGCATGCAACGCTGAAACGTGGCGCTGGCATTCCTCAAACCGAACGTCATGGTTAGGTAGCAGAAGGCTCCGAATGGCGTGATGAAGGCGGTCTTCAGCCTGTCGGCCGGGTTCAGCTTGATCTGGTGGTATCCTGAGTACGCATCCAAAAACTCAACAGCTCGCATCCGTCTGTGGAGTCAATCACTTGGTCAATTCTGGGCAAAGCGAACGGTTCTTTGGGGCATGCTTTGTTGAGGCTGGTATAATCAATACACATGCGCCATTGCTTGTTCTTCTTCAGCACCAAGACTGGGTTGGCTGACCACTCTGGAAAGAACACTTCCATGATGAAGCCGGCTACTAGAAGCCGGGCTATCTCTTCTCCAACAACTCTTCTCTTTTCTTCTGATAGACGGCGCAAGGGCTGCCTGACTGGCTTGACATCAGACCGGACGTGAAGCTTGTGCTCGGCAAATTCCGTCGGAACGCCCGGCATGTCCTTGGGTGACCATGCAAAGATGTCCCGATTCTCACGGAGGAAATCGACGAGCTCGCCTTCCTATTTGCTGTCAAGATTTGCACCTATGACAGCGTGCCTCTCCGGGTGCTCCGGGTCCAAGGGTATCTTCTTTGTCTCTTTGGCCAGCTTGAACGAGCCCTCATCTTCCAACTCCTTGGGGTTGGGTGACATTTCCGGCTGCTTGCCTGCCATGGCCACAACCCGGTCAAGGAGCCGCTTCTCAGCCACGATCACGAGGGACTCGGCTAACCGGCTGCTCTCTGCTGCGCACGCGGACGGCTTCTTGTAGTCTCCTGCTATAGTCAGGGTTCCCTTGGAGCTCGGCATCTTCATCTTGAGGTAGGCATAGTGGGGAACCGCCATGAACTTGGCCAGCGCAGGCCGGCCAAGCAGTGCATGATAGGGGCTCTCAAGGTCCACCACCTCAAACCAGACTAGCTCTCGGCAGAAATGATTCTTGTCCCCAAAGAGAACATCTATCTGAGTCTTGCCGATTGGTGAGCAGGAAAGGCCTGGAACGATGCCATGGAAAACAGTCCGGCTGGGCTGGAGATGTCTCTTCTTGATTCCCAACTTCTCCATGGTATCTTTGTACATGATGTTGATGCTGCTGCCGCCATCTATCAGAACTCGGGAGAAACGAGCAGCTCGCCTCTCGGTGGCAAAGGTGGCATCCAACACCAGAGCATAGGAGCCACGATTAGGCATCACTTCCGGGTGGTCTGCTGTGCTCCAGCTGATGGGCTTCTCAAACCAGTGCATGAATTCAGGGGCCTCTGATGCTACCACGTTCACTTCTTGTTGCTGCTGCGCCTGTCATCGGCCACGCTGGTGAACACAACATAGGCTCCATGCTCTTCAGAGTATTCATCTTGTATCGCGCCGACTAGCTGAACCGCCGGCTGCTGAGGAGGAGGAGGCGGCGGGCCGGCTGGCGGAGCGGGCTGGAGTCCGTCACCCTTGGCGATCCTGGTGAGCCAGTGGCACTTCCGAGTCGTATGGTTGGACGGCTTCACTCCGCTGTGGAATTTGCAGGGTGCATCAAGGGTCTGCTCGTATGAGAAGGTGGGCAACCAGTTGGGCTTGCCGCCCTTCTGGCGCTTGGGGGGAGGCTGCCCTACCGGCTGCTGATCTTCGACTGTTGCCACCTGCCGGCTCGAGGAAGCCGGCTGCATGGCCTTGCGCTTGTTGTCATTTGGTTGCTGTCTCCGACCGGTGTCACCAGCCGGGGTCCGAGGAGCTTGAGGGGCCACCTTGCCCGACACATTGACTTGGATTTCCGTCTTCATGGAGGAGTCGGTCGTGGCGTACTTGTCTGCTATGATCAGCAGTTCGTCGAGGGTTGTCGTCTCGTCGCAGAGGAGCTTGTGCTTGAGGAGGGTGCCCTCTCGGCACCCGGCAGTGAAATACTCGATGGCCTGCACCTCGTGCACACCCCCGTAGGAGTTGCGTAGCTCGGCCCAGCGCGTGAGGTAGTCGCGAGTCGACTCGTTGGGGCCTTGGACGCACAAGGAGAGTTGGCGAGGCTTGGGTGTAACACTCCAAAAATTTTGATTTGGCTTTTTCTTTATTTGATTTAAAGGAGGTTATTTGAATTTTTCTAAAAGAGGGACTCTCCTTCTCAAATTTTTTTTATGACAAATATTTTCTTTAAAAGGGTCCTTCTCAATATTGATTTGTGGTCTTGAGGGTTTTACATCTTGTGTTGACTCAACACAAATATTTTCTTTGGGAAAGTTTTTGAAATCCTTTCTTTTAGAAATAACCCTATGACTTATGGATTGATTCTTCCTCATCCAATTTTTTTTTCTTGCCATGACCTAGGTTGAAAAATTTCTTCCAAAACCCCTCCCTCCACTTTGGGTCAAGCCAAGCATCCTATTCCAGCAAGTCTCAAACTCTTTTAAATTTTATTCCTATTTATTTTATCCTCAAAACAATTTCTGTCATTTATTTTGGGCCTTGATGAGTTACAAAGGAACCACCAGATCCCTTTTGAGTTTTGGTTCCAAACAAACTCCTCTGACTAGTCCTTAGTACCCTCAACCTAGATCCATCAAGATCCACTGGTCCACAGTTCAAATTTTTCAAATTCTGCTTGCTGCAAGTTTGGACCAGATTTGCCATTTTTGGTGAAATTCATTATCTTTCTTCCCCAAAAATTCTGAGAAAAATCATGCGGCCTCCAGATGCATCAAGAGACCTCTCCACCAAAGATCAACTCCATAAAAAATTTCCACGTGCTTGAAACATGTCGCCGAACACCTGGCATGCACTGTTTCTGTCAAATTCAGAAAAGTTCAGAAATTCAGTGTTTCAGTTTAGACGACAGTGTCGTTTCTTCAGAACCGCGGCGTCAATCTCACCAGTGCACGCGTTGGCGCCTTGCTCCATGCTCCTCCTTCTTATCCACCGCGGCGCACGGTCGCCTGGACGGTTGCGAGCGTCGGCGGTGAACTGGCAGAGGTGCATCGCCCCCGTGAGCGGCGGTAGCAGCACTTGTTGCGGCTGCCAGAGAGGCGCAGCGAGGGACGGCGCCGTCCAGCACCGCCCACACCACCAGAAGCCTACGCGTGGCCGTCTTCTTCCCCGTGCGTGCTGCAGCACAGTCGCCGTGGCCTAAGAGGCGCAGAGCACGCTCTCTGCCGCCGACGGGCCCGTGAGGCCGTTCCGTCGAAGACTTGGAGTATCGCCCAAGTCTGGCCAAGTTTAGCTACGGGATGAAGCCAGTGATCCAATCCGCAGCTGCCCCAACCCCTAAACCCCCGTTCGACCACTGCCTCGCCGTAATCATCGCCGGAGTTATCCCGTTCTCGGCAACCGCCTCGGACCGGCTATAAAAAGGAGCCTCAAGCTCGCCTTCGACCCAGCACCACTCCTACATCTCACCAGAGCCACGCCTAGCTACTAGGGAGACCTCGGGGAGGCCTTCTTCCCTGACTCCGGCCGCCCCGATCCGCCTTGGGCTCTGGCACGATTCCCTCTGGTGAGACCACCCCCGCCTCCCAGACCGTGCCAGTCGCCTCCTAGTACACCCACTCCTCTAACCCGAGCCTCAATTTGACATCTGCAGCCCTCCCCGGCGAGATCCACCACCGCCTGAACCACCGCCCGCCGGAGTGGAGGCCGCCGTCGACGTGGTGCTCGCCGACGACCAACTCCACCACCCACAGACGCGGGAGAGCACCGTGAGTCCGTAGGTACCATCCACTCCCCCTACCTCGCCGTGGATCGCCGCCGGCGGCCACCGCGGTCCTCGGGCGCCGGTGTGCTCTGTTTGAAATTCAAACCTGACGGGTGGGCCCCCTCGTCAGCTTTTTCTCTTTTTCGAAACGTTTTCTGAAAGCGCCTTCGGGAAAAGTACGTCTTCTGTTTTTATAAACTAGCCCCCAGAAACTTTCTGTGTCATCACAGATTAGTCCCTGGACTAAAACCTTTATAACTTTTAAACAAAAGATGATTTTGAGTTGATTCTTTTTCTGTCATCTTTGTTTTTCTGTCTAGTTTTTTTACCATATTTATTTGAATTTTTTTGGAATAAGTTTTATACACACACGGTATTTACGTTAGTATGCGATTTCTTTATACCGTAGATACCGGAGGAGGTGACGGAACCGCGAACTTCGCCGAGCTAGACTCTGACTACTCCAAACCAGGCAAGCATGTTTGAACCTTTGATATGATGAGTGTTTTGCATGTTTGCTTGAATAGTTAGTTCATGGCATGTTTATATGAGCATCAGTGAGTGTTATATTGCATGCAAGGCAACTACCAGTATGCTTCGAAACTTGATGTGATCATTTGATGGGAGATAACATGATCATGTGGTGACATGAAAGGTGGTAAGATGGTATTGTTGAAGCATGCCAGTCTTACGTCAACCGTTAAACTCCAGTGTTAACGTGGATCAAGCCACGTTACCGTCCGTCCCCTTTTCGTGCTGCCACATGTTTTCTGCAAAGAATACGGTTTAGTAAGTTGCAAACCTCTTTCCTCGTACACACCAAATAGAGGGGCCGTGATGAGGGTTCCATGGCCCTGGATTAAAGCCCGTCATCCGGTCAGGGGGCATGGGTGTTTCCGGTTGGGACCGAGAGGGGGGCACCCCTTAGAGCGCGCGATATAAATTTGATCCCATGCTACTCGAGGTTGTGGCCTCCCCGTCTTAAAGTTTTTCTTGAACGTTGCCTAGGGTGATCCCTGGCAGCGGAATGTGGAATGGGTGTGTACTGGTTAGATGTGTTTCTCCTAAAATACCGTAAACGGAACTAGTCCTTTGTGACTACTGAAATCCGTTGGCTGTGGTTAAAGAGTACAAACTCTGCAGAGTCAAAACCCATCCGAGTAACCGTGTCCATGGTCAAGGATCTTGGTCAACATATCCATATCAGTATCAGTATCAGTCTCAACGTCCGTCTCAGCGTCAGTCTCTGTGTCAGTCTCTGTGAAAATCCCCGGTGAATAAACCTGAATGGTAAACCCGGCTGAATGTTATTCCTGTGGATGGACTAACCAGTTTATTATTACATACATGAGTATTCCCTTGAGATGATTTAAATTCATGAGCTACTTGAATGCGAATAATGAAATATAAGCCCTTTATGTGATGTCGCTCAGACGTCCGACTGTGGCACTCTTGTTATTTACTTTTGAGATAAGCCCTTTATGTGATGTCGCTCAGACGTCCGACTGTGGCACTCTTGTTATTTACTTTTGATATAAGCCCTTTATGTGATGTCGCTCAGACGTCCGACTGTGGCACTCTTGTTATTTACTTTTGATATAAGCCCTTTATGTGATGTCGCTCAGACGTTCGACTGTGGCACTCTTACTATTTACTTTTGATATAAGCCCTTTTCGAGATGTCGCTTAGACGTCCGACTGTGGCACGCACTATCGTTTATATTCCAATATGAGCCCTTTATGTGGTGTCGCCCTGACGCCCGACTGCGGCATTGTTAATTTATTTTTACCTTTCGAGGCATCGCTTCAGACACCCGATCGGTCTTCAGTTATTTTATTGGGATTTCGGGAGGACTACCGCCTGACTTCCTTTTTATTTATCGTGCAGTGCAATTTTATTATCTTAGTGCGCATTACTAATCTGCTCATGTGCATCATGTTTGCATTTGTTATATCTTATGTCCAAACTGTCTTGCGAGTACATTCAAAGTACTCACCTGGCTTGTTGATTTGGCCAGATGTTGACGAAGGCGATCTTATGGATGAAGAGTTCGATAGCGAGTCCGACGCCTAGAGGAGTCCCAGCCAGTCCCGTGCGATCCTGGAATTGGTCACTTGTATTATATACGCTTCCGCTACCTAGAATAAAAATCATCGAGCCTCACTCCAGCGCTCGATGAGCTGTAAAATTTAGGAGTCATGTCACCCACTTCACTGTGACATATCGACCACCACTTTTATTGCGAGTCAGTAGTTATGCCACCATACCCCTTTGTGTCATATCCGCCTTTATGTATAATATCGGCGTGCTTGTAATAAATTGTTGAGCAGCCTCAGCTCAACCCTGTATAATATTGAGTACTTCTGGATTTCTGTACCAACGATTTGTCTACCAGTAAGAAGGATTCTTCTATACTGGTTTGATATAAGGGTCGGTTTCTGAATAAATGTTTTATTGGAAAACCGGTCCTGACATTGGGCGGCCGCTTGTACGTGCTGGTGAAGTTGCGGATGAATGCTTCAGTGAAATCAACCCAACTGTTGATGTTGCGGGGCTTCAGGCTGTTCAGCCATGTCCGGGCCGTGCCCTGGAGCATGAGCAGAACGTACTTCAGGACAACGCGCTTGTTGCCGTTCGTGATGCTGACGGCTGTGGAGTAGTCGACCAGCCAGTCCTCCGGCTTCACGGAGCCGGTGTACTTGGGTGTATCTCTCGGGAGCATGAACCCTTTGGGGAAAGGTTCGTCTCGGATGCGGGGGCCGAAGCAAGGCGGACCTAGCTCTTCTTCTTCTTCTAGCGCCAGGGATCGATTGAGGCGATCGATCCGGTGGCGGGCGTCGTTTTCTCCGATTCCTTCTCGGCGGCCAAGGCGGTCGCGAGCGACGGGTGATCAACAGGCGGCGGGGAAATGTGCCTCTCCCTGCGGGGAGGAGGAGGCGGATAGTCGTCTCGTCGCTGCACTGCTCTAGGGCAGCCATCTTGGTCGCGCTCGATGGTGATGCGAGTCCGGCTGTGGCTAGCAGCCGGCTCCTTGTCTCTCCTGTCACGGACGCCACCAGTCGGCGTCCGGGATGTCGCGCCTTGGTCTTGGCGAGGAGGCGGGTCGTTGTTTCGCCGGTTGGGTGCTTCAGTGCGGCACCTGGCGTCTTGCTGCTCAGCAGCCGCGTCGAGGAGCTGCTGGACCCGCTCCGTCATGTGGCGATGATCGTCGCCCTCGAGCTTGTCTAGCTCGTCTGCTGCCGCCTGGGCAGCCCGTATGTTTTCTGCAGGCGTGGCGTAGACGGGACGATCTGTCACGAACAAGCTGGCGATGGTTGCGCCACGCTGCCGGATTTGGCCAATGCGGCTAGGCCCACCAGGAGCCGGCGTGCCGGCGGCGGCACGGTCCATCTCACGCTGGTAGGCCCCTGAAAGGCGTCTCCTGCTGGCCAGCCGGTTGGCTCTCTCGACGAGCCGGACGCGGCGTGCCTCCAGCGTCTCGGCGTCGGCGTCTTCCGGGATGGGTGCAGTCAGGTCTTGCATCGCCGCCTACAACAGATCCTAGCCACCTCCGCCAGAGTGCTCGCCGTGGCTGATGACGAGCACTTCCGTGATGGTGCTGCCGCCACTATCCGCGCATGGAAGCGGCTCGTCGTAGACCACCACGTTGGTGGGAAACGCGTCAAGCGACACCGTGTCGGAGTCAACAAGCATCGGGTCGGTGGAGCCAACCGACTCCAAGTCTACAGCTGGCTCGCTGGAGACATGGAGCTGATCGAGGAGGCTCACGAGGCCCTCGGTGCCTGCGTCAGATGCGGGCTCGTCGGAGAGGCGAACCTCGCCAACAAGATCGGCGAGGCAACTCGCTGCACAGGCGACCTCCGCACCGTGCAGCGCGTCGGCGCAGACTCCGGCTGGCGTGCCAGGCTGGCTGCGCTCGCCGGGAAGGAATAAGGTTCCCGTCCAGAACAGATCTCCGGGAGACGGTGCACCTCGCCCCACGGTGGGCGCCAAATGTCGGGGGTTGGGTGCGACATATGCCAATGGATGGCTTATCATGGTGGGAGCGAGTAGAACGTCGCCGGTGCCTGGAAGTGGGATAAGGCGTAGACACGAACGCCGGCGCACTTTACCCAGGTTCGGGGCTCTCCTAGGAGATAACACCCCTAGTCCTGCTCTGCGGGGCCTCCGCATGATCACTAAGGCACTAGTGAGTACAATGGTGCTCCTTGAGCTGTTTGCTAGAGGTACAAGAAGGCAAGGCTTGCTCTCCTCTCCCCCTAGGTGCTGGTCTAATTCTAACAGGTTCCAACCCTTTGCATGGGTGCCCTGAGGGGTTTATATAGGCCTACCCCTAGGGGTACAATGGTAATCCGGCCGTGTGTAGGTCCCGGCCGTCAATCTCTCTGGTCGCCGGCTTCTCCGCCGGCTGCTGGGGCCCGCCGCCTGGTGGGCCCCGCCGGTTGGTCTGGTACGGAGCCGACAGGCCACCTCCGCCGCTCGCGGGTCTTGCCGGCTGCTGATTACTGTAGCCGTAACGCTAATGACGCTGGCTTGGTCAGGGGAGCGTGGCTACAGTCCCGCCGCCTGGCGGGAGATCACTATAGTCACTCCGTGTCTTATCTAGTTAATGGCGTGTGGGCCACGAGGAAGGGGCGGGCCGACTGCTGGGGGCCGGCCTCCCTCGGGTCCGACTGATGGGGCTCTAGCCGTCTTCCGGGCTCTCACTGATCGGTAGGGCCCGTCGTCTTCGGGCCGTACTGACAGACGGTCGTGGGAGCAGGGCTTCGCCTGACAGGAGTGACATCAGGGGCGGAGTGGCAACAATGCTGCGCCAGGTGGAGATCTCCGCCTGTATGGAGCACTGTGGCCTCGCCCGGCCCTGGATACGGGGGTGATGGGCTACACTGTAGCCTCACCCTATCTCGTCTTGTTAATGGGGGCGCAGACTCTGAGGGCGCCGTGGGCCGACTGTTAGGAGCCGGCCTCTCTGGAGGCCACCTGCCAGGAGTCGGCCCACCTTGGAGCCATCTTCTTAAGCGTAGCCGTCTTCCGGCAGTCGGCCATTTGGCCAGCCGGCTACCAGAAGGCGGCGCTCCATCTTGACGTCTTTAGGGGCGCAGCCGGCCCTGATGCCTTGAAAGGTTCTGGGGCTCAGGTTAGGCTACCCGTGGCCCATTACTCCGACACTTCCTTTACCATTGCTTGATAAGGCACTCTTCCCCAATATTCTGTCAGCATTCTAAAAGAAGAAACAAGCAGACACATAACAGTTTAGCATGCACTAGTATATGAAACTCTTCGGTGAACCAGTTCATTAGTAAGGTGGACAGGATTAAACTACCAAGTCTTCTATTGCCAAGTACTAGTACATAATAAAAGCATCAAACAAACATATATCTATGTCCTATGGTCACTGCATTGTCTTGCCAAATCAAAATAGAGACACGGTTCAAATCATATCAGTTCAAGACAAAGCAGTAGTGAAAGAATACAAAAGCGTGGGAAACTACACGGCACAACAAGATTTCAGATGGGTACCACGGGTCTACATGTACAACAACACTATTTGCTTTGTTGTGATGCTAGTAATGTGCATGATATGAGAAGTCAACTGTATACACAATTGAAATTGAAATCCACAAAGCTATTGATAAGAGCAAGCCTGTTAAAGAAACATGCGTGAACATACCTACTGTGCCATTGGAGTTTCGATTGGATCCTTTAATTTAAAAATAAGTTTGTATGAGTAAATATAGTGATACAAGAGCAAAGCAGTATGCACGATAGCAATCATAGTTAAAAAAAGGCGCGCCTAAGCGAGCGCTTAAGCGCGCCTAGGCTCTAGGCGTTGGCGAAACGCATTGCGCATAACTATGCTTAATCTTTGCATAACTGCGCATAAGCATTGGTCAGTAAAGCGCAAGGCGGTGGCAAAATGCACAATTAACGCCTAGCGCTTTTCGGAACTATGATAGCAATGGGATCTTAAATTAGAACATTTGTTCTTCAGGTTTAGGCACTTGTTCTAAATGAATAGAGTACAGTAAGACGCAAGAATATAGTACTTAAAAATAGAAAATGAGCTCATAGACCTTACCACATTCTTGGTTCGGGACCAGTACAGAACAAGGCGTTCCCAGTCATCGTCCAGTAAATGTGTCTCAGGAGAACGTAAGGGAATTTGATGAGTTTCTTTGCCGGTGAAGTATGTTTTCTTTAGGTAATTCCGATACTGCCACTAAGCATTCTTGAAGATAGCAGAGGTATTAGCACAGGTTACCTCATCCTGAGTTTCCAAATCAGTTCTTCTCTATAGAGAAAAATGGGAAAATTTGATGTATTATAACCATCATGGAGGTAGGATGTATGGGACAAAGCAAAGTAATTGCCATGAATAACATTACTTACACATAACTCCTGGACAAACACCTGCAAGTGGCATTTTCCTTCATCTTCAGTATAATATTTCCAAGATGGGAAGATACGCACATACGATTTAACAACATCAAATGCGATAGATGCTAAAGTACGACTAGCTGGTTGTGCTTCCTCCACAGGAATAGGCGTACTAACTGGTGGAGTTGGGGTTCACCGTGGTAGTACTGGCCCTTTGGGCACTGGAGCTACCTTACTAACTGCTCTTGTTTGGGAGCTCTATGATGGAGATGGTGTTGTGTCAACAGGAACTGGGTTACAATCTGCTGGGGTTGGGGTTAGATTGGGTGAAGCTGGTTCTCTGTCCATCGTAGTAGGGGTACAATCTGCGAGAGTTTGGGTTATGTGTGGTAGGGCTGGTTCTCGTGCATGTACAATCGGGGTGCTATCTCCACCAAGAGGTAGCACTGTTTTATTTGAAGACCGTGTTTTTAGTCCGCTAGATCCTGGCATCACCCGCTGCAACTCAAATGGCTGATAAACAGGAAACATAGTTGAATGTACAGACATTGTATGAGAGACAGATGCAATATATAGTGTGGAAAAAAGAGGACATGAAATAGTTGACATGTATATTGTTTAACTAAAACGGATAGCATGACATAATTTCACATATATGATGTCTATCTAAACTGGATAGCATAGCATAACATAATTCAAAGATATGATGAATAACTAAAACGCCGTGCCAAGTTAGAGCATACACCTCGTTGGGGGAATAGGACTAGTCATCTGTCTCTGAATCCATCTCTGAGGAGCTATCGGGACCCAATAAGAGATCTGCTTTGACAGGTAGCACTCTCTGCTCTGAAGGCCTTGTTTTCACTCTAGATTTTTCAATCTCCCACCCAAATGGCTGATTCACAGGAAGAGTAGTTTAATGTACAAACATTGTCGACAAATGGAAATGTAATGAAGAAAAGGATGGGCAAGATATCATTCAAATATATGATGCCTGGTTAAACAGGATGGCATTCACATTTCACATATATTATGGCTGGCTAAAAGACATGAGACTGCATAATTCCCATATATGATATAGAAACTAAACAGGTGGCGACAGAACATGTCTAAACTAAGCAGATGACATATATGATGTCAAAAGTAGGGACTGCAAAGCAACATATGCATGATATGACTAACATCATCATGCCAAGGTAGAGCAAACACCTTGCGGGGTAAATAGGAGTGGTCAGCGGCGTCTGAATCCGCCTCAGAACAGATATCTTCCTCTGGATTACAATCTGGAGAGGGGTGGGGAGGGTTTGCCATTGAACCCACCATGGAGCGATGTCTGCATGACATTGTATTGCTGCGCAAAACTCTTCTACTTTTCTCTACATGTTCAGCATGACTGTGTACAATATCTGACATGCATACGAAAAAAATATGGTGAGATTATGTAAGGAGAGCATGCAGAAATTTAGAGTGATGGTAACAACCAATGGATGGATCCAAAAATAATGATAGCAGGCTGATGATTGCTTTAATTTAGTAAAAAGACAGATGATGATTGCTTTACTATTTGTTTCCCACCCAAGATGAACAACATAGGCATACCCTAGGTGAACTAGATATTAGACAGAGATCCTATTCATTACTTCCTCGATATGTGCCCCACAACTAATTTAGAACTCAAGTTTGAACATTAATTTGGACCTGACTTGGAGTCCAAGAGGTGAACAGGATGATAAAGTAGCAGGTAATTTTAAGCAATGCATAACATAAGCAGAATCAAAAGAGTGCGACCTCTCTTGTGGACCCGTGTACTCCTCAGGTTCATCTGCTGAGTCGATGATGGTGATGCTGTTGCGGTGGGTGCCGGTAGCAGGGAAGGAGATCTGAGGCGGCGAAAGACGGTCAGGATTCATGATGTCTGGTTTGGTGGATGTTTCTGTCGATGGAGCACCTAAGGTGAGGTGGACGACGTCGCGGCAGGAGCAGGACAAACCACAAAAAGTTCCCTTCGACACCTACATGTAACTGAAGTAATTCTGTAAGGGCTCATTTGGCTTGCATGATTCTAAAAACACAGGGATAGGAAAAACACCGGAATAGGATAGGAATGCACATGGTAAACAGAGCATTTGTAAACACAGGATTTCTGTCAACTTGGGTGTTTGGTTTATAGGAATTGGAAGAGCAGAGGATTGCAAAGAAACATGGCCAAAATAAAGTGAAACCATATGAAAGCGTGTATAGTTAGGATGTTATTCTTCCACTAATGCACTTGGTCTTGTTTTCATGCATAGGATTTTGAAAAGTAGGTCCAGGTGGATGTTTTGCTTCATTCCTTTCAACAAAATGCATGAATAATTGAATAGTAGAGTGCCATTGGAAAATTCCCTATTGCTATGTTTTTCCGTCGAACCAAAATAGCCCTAATGGATCGACATGAATGTATAGTAATAAGTGATGAAACAAGTGTACAACCTCTTTGCCGTGGACGTGTCGACCTCAGCATCATTGGGTTGGTCGCTGAAGCAGTTGAGGCAGAGGTGGCTGTCGGAGGTGTGGAGGAAGATCTGAGGAATCTGTAGACGGCGTCCATGGCACTGCTCTGTTGTGATGGATCGTTCTGTCGTTGGAGCATCCCCGGTGAGCCGTAAGACGTCAAGGCTGAAGCAGCACAAGACAGACATCGTCAATCTCAAGTGGGATTCTAATAGCATATCCAATAGATGATGTAAAATAGATGTAAAATTTACATCACCAAAAACCACCTGAATACAACAGATGAGGTAAAAACTGTTGACTCTGAACTTAACTGTCGAAACTGAAATTTACTGTGGAATCTGAATGTTACTGTCGAAACTGAACGTAATGGTAGCAGAGAGGCACTTGACATGTAGTTTAGGGAGGGCTTGCAGTTCATCTTCAACATGCACCCCCCTGAGCCGCCAACCACCACCGGCCGAACCGCCGGCCCCAGCGCCACCTCGCCGCCCCGAAACAACTCCCCACCACCGGTCCGCCGCCGCCCCGGCCAGCCCTATAGGGCCCCCGCCCCCACCCTGAACCCTAAGATAGATAGTGGGGTACCTCTCCGGCGAGCCCCCATCCCCACTGCGGGTGGTTCTTCCTTAACTCCGGCGAGCCCCCACCCCCTGAAAATCGACTGACCCAAAAGTCGAGTCAGTCAACTGAAGTGTAGCTAAATCGGAGCAGAGCAGCAGCACGAGCGAGGGGGAGAGCAGCAGCAGCAGCTGGGCGAGCGAGCGATCGAGCGAGAGCCGGAGCAGCAGCACCAGATCCGGCTGGTATGGACGCCGCCGCCAAAGGGGCCTCGCACTGGGGGAGAGCCATTGTGAAGATGTCGCCCGCGGCGCCGGCTTCAAGGTAGCCGCTCCATGGGGGTGCAGGATGGAGCACCGTCGGTGCCGGGAAGTCGAGCTAAGGAGAAGGTGCGATGCGATGAGTGTACAACCTCTTTGGTGGCGCCGAGTAGGCCTCGGCTTCGTCCGAGGAGTCGGTGAGGATGTTGCGGTTCCGGTGGAGCAGGTTAAGGTGGCGTTGTGGGGATGGAGCAGCCGCGATAAACGAGGCGATCGTCGGAGCAGCTCCTTGGAGGTGGAGGACGGGGCGGCTGAACCGGCGGGACAACGAGATGGACGACGGATCCTCATCCGGGGAGGTGGACGAGGGACATCGAGCTGTTGCGGTGGACGACGTCGTCGGGGAAGAGGCTCCAGCTGGGCAACGGTGAGGTGGCGGACGGAGGAGGGTGGGGTTTCGCGGCTGGAGCGGAGAGGTTATGGCGGCCTGGGATTTCGAATGGCAAAAAGGATGCGATGGGAGGGGGTGAACCATGACTTAGGGACGCGCTTGTCCAAAATGCAGGGTGTGTTACAAAAGTACCCCCCACCGATTTGAACTAGTGGCCCTTTCGGCTCAGGGTTAGAAGGGGGATTTCGTGTGTCGGGATTTGGCAGCTGGAGGGAGTTTTCGCGCGCGTTGTAATTTCGGGATAGCAAGGCGCGGGTTGTGAAGCGCCAGTTTTGGGAGCACGATATCTGAATTTTCGGGATATAACAAGGCGCGGGTTGAATTTTAGGGACAAGCCTAACGTGTAATATTGTACTTGTACATACCAAATCAATTCGCACTTCCCTCAACCAAAAAGAAAACAAAAAAAATAAAACTATTCACACCACACAAAGAGAGAGTCTTGCCCCATTTTACTATGAAAATGCTATTTAAAGCTACTCATACCAACAATTTAGTGCAATTAAATGCTATTCGGTAGTATGAATCCATGTTATGTCCAATTATTTTTTTTCGCTTGTTGTATAATGCATGTAACCTACTCATACCAACATTTTAGCGCATTCCAAATGTCTATACTACCGCTGCAATTCGAACTGAATTTGAATTCGTTTCTCTATTTCAATAACAATCTACAATCTTGATTGTTGCCAACTTTAACCATCATTCGTGTATTACCTTAATAACACACCACATGATTACTATAGAGATAGATATGAACTATGTGTACTACATGAACTCGAATTCTATTTTTTGAATACACTTGATGTTGATTCCAAATAATAGTACATTTGATGTACTAACTATATATTCATAATCTAAACAATGTTCCATACGTGTACACCGTGTTTATCACACATAGTATAGTGCCCCGCCCCCTACATTATGACAAGTATTTGGACCTGAGCTGCAAAAGCCACACATTAGCCCAAATTATGATCAATGCTCTATATGTTATACGGAGTACTAGCAAGATGCCCATGCGTTCCACAGAACATCAACATGATCAAGGGGAGGCCTAATTTGGAGAGGGTTGTGGGTATCTTTTTTCAAAATCGCCATAGTTTCCTTCCTATCATCAGATATAAATCGGACGGTCTATATTGCAGGATGGCACCATCATCAACAACTTCGTTTTTATAAGAGTAGAGATAAAATATATTATATGTAGTATAACATGTTCATAACCACACCATGTGTATCACCGTTATATATATTCACACATGCGTCGGTTTAAAACACTATGATAAATTCTTCAAATATCCGAATTCGCTTTTTATAATGAAGTATGATCTCTATTCGTCTTTTACACCCACACAATCCTCTTATCCTTGTATCTAGCTAGCGCTAACTTTCTCTCGTGCATGCAGACACCCTCATCCCTCTCACCCTCCCTCAGCATTCTCTAGCTCCATCGCGCAAATTCGTCTTTTCACTTTAGGTCGTTCACCCACGGTGTGTGTAGGCCCCCCAGCTCCTTCTTTACGGCACACATCGATCGATGTGCCTCTCTAGCCAGGTGTGCCTAGCACAAAACACAAGCTTCCCCTCTTCTCTTATCACCGTCCATGCCTCACTCCCACCACTCTTTTCATCAATCTCGTACTCGCACACTCATCCCCCCTCGATATAGTATGACTCTCGCACCACCTCCTAGATGCATCCCTCTCTCTCTCTCTCTATCCTTCTCCCCGTGCCTCATTTGCTTCTAACACACACATGCATGTATACTGATCGATCTCCCAACATATACCTAGGTCGACTTTAACTATTCCCCCCCCATCGATCGACGTACCTCACAAGTTATGTCTCTCCTTTCTCTGACAAAGGACGATTGATCATCCTATGTAGTTATGTCTGCTTACCACAGCCATATCGCCCCCCCCCCCTCATCATTCGTGCATGCCTCCTGACCCGTCTCTCACACGCACGTGCACAGACAGGCAGCCATCCCCTCTCTTATTGATATTGCAGGCGTGCCCTCCGGTTGTCTAGCAAGCCTATCCCACCATTTGTTCGAAGCAACTCCACTACCACCCCCTCCAACACTCTAGCTCTGTCTCTCTCCCAACCTTATTCCTCTCCTACACATATGCATGGATCCTGATCGATCTCCCTTAATACATGAGGTAGATCGATCTCCCTTAATACATGAGGAAGGCCTCTCTCCTCCTCCACACATATACCAGCCATTGTACCTCTATAGTTAATTAGGCCTCCCTCCCCCCACACCACCACACACCGATAGTCGAGCACTGTAGGTAGGTATCCATGCCACAGAGACAAACTGCACATGTCCCCTCTCACGTTCCAGTAGGCCAGCCACTCTATATCTTTGATGTGGGCACAGACAAATTCGATGGCACTCTTTATCGATCGCGCGCGCGCACACACACACAGATCATCATCCCTCTCTTCGATTCTATGGACACCTCAAGCCGATGATACCTCCACTCTCTTCTCGTGGATCGCCCCTCTATATATATGATATATCCATGACTCTATTTCACACACATTGCATATGTTACATTTTTTGATTCACCCCCAAAAAAACTCTCACGAACCCACACACTATATCTCTCTACGTTTGTATCTCTCTCACACAACCCGACGTAGGTGGTGTATGTATACAAGAAGAGAATAGGTGCACCGTGCACGTACTCACGCTTCGTGCCCAGCCACACCCGCGCGGGTACACGGTGGAGCTCATTTCTGTACGAAATGGCAGCCCACATGCTAATTTGAACGCGTGTAGCGGTTGTTTACCTACGGAGGTCGTGTACCACGCGTGCACGAAACAAAGTTCGACTTGATGCGTTGGCGCGTTAATTTTAAATAAAGTTATATCGCTCAATGGCACGTACACAGAATATAAAACGATTTTTATGGAGAAAAAGGTAGTCCGCTCCACTATATACAATGGAGCCTGCCTGCCTGGTTTGTCTCTCTTCAGAGTATCTCACACAAGGCTGCGGTGGCCTCTCTCTCTCTCTCTCTCTCACCGTTGGTCACTGATCCGGCCGCATCCCGTCCGCCGGCGGAAAGGGAGGACGTGCATCATTTCTCCGTTCGACGGCGCCGAGGCAGCACGTCCCGATCTGCGGTACACACCGTTCTCTCTGACCAAGCTCCGGCGTGGTAGGGCCTACGCCACCTGCTCGCAGCCGCAGTATGGGAAGATTCCGTCCGCCGCTTCTCACCTAGTTACATCCCGACGACCTCCAGGTATCCTCTCCGGCCTTGCTCCACTGCCCGTCTTCCCACGTCGCTGCATGTGGATCTTCCATAGTCCTTTGCCAAAAATGTAGCTCGTCCGGCGTACTTTCCATATTGCAATCTCGTCCTCACGCCGTTTTAGACAAACACAACTGTGTTGTTATCTTCCCTTAGGACAAGGAATATGCTTCTTTTTTGTCGTCGCATGTGTCATCAACTGTTATTGGCCAGTAATTGTTTCCTTTCTACCTTTTTTTGCAAACAGGGCTATCTATTTCACCTCGTTGCTATTGCGACCTTTTGGTGAACTGCACAAATCACTTTTTTCTTAAGAGTGTTTTGTGCAGTTCTACCAAAATGTCACACGGGCAACGTCTCTACATTTTAGTGCGACTGCACAAAGGGAGATTGGTTTTGCTCTATCCTCCTCATCCAACTCCGAGCCTAATCTTCTCCAACTAGTTAGTCTTAAGAGAGACTGCAAAGGTGACCGGCTTCTATTTGTGTGTTTATTGTTTCATCAGCAGTCCTCTATTATCATAATCACACTTAATATCTTTGGAATAGGGATGCTCAGCTCTATTTTAGTGGAACTGCACAAAATGATTGGAATGTTGCATGCTCCAGACAGCTACTTTTTTCCCAACATGCCTTGTTGATTTAGACAGAGCTGGGGGGACGTTGCTGCCAATGAAAGCATGGATCAATTTTACTTTAACACCTTCTCACAACTTTGTCTTCAGTTGTGATGTAAATATTAGCTCTGATTAGCAAGGAAGTTAGTTTTTTATTGTTTCCGAAAGAGCATCGATGGTAAGACACACGAAACAAAAGCTGAAAGCTCACACCATTGTACAATTTCATTCCGCTGGAAAATTATTTGTGTAGTACGTCAATTATGTAAACAAATGCTGGAAGCTTGATAGCATTGCCAGAAGCCTCTTCGGCATCCGGGTCCATGTGCCATGCACAAAATTATACTCCTTCATTTCTAAATATTTGTCTTTTTACAAATTTCAAATGGGCATATTTTAGAGTGTAGATTCACTCATTTTGCTTCTTATGTGTACTCCCTCCATTCCTAAATATTTGTCTTTCTAGAGATTTCAACAAGTGACTACATACGGAGCAAAATGAGTGAATGTACACTCTAAAATATGTCTATATACATCCGTATCTAGTACTCCATTTGAATCTCTAAAAAGACAAATATTTGAGTAGTCACTCGTTGAAATCTCTAGAAAGACAAATACTTCGGAGTATATTTAAGAACCGAGGGGGTAGTGCACAGCCGCATGGGAGACTCAAACCGGTCGTTGCACCGCATTAATAGTGAGTAATGAGCAGTCAAATCATAAGCCCCACCTTTCCCACTGTAAGTTGCTCGGAAGAACCAACCATCAATACGCTCTTCTTTGAATCCGCTCATACTACTCCATCCATCACTGTTTATAGAGCGCGCTTCAGAAAAAGAGAAAAAAATCTCTGGGACCAACGCGACTAGCGATCGGCCTGAAAAATAGCATTGGTAGTTATGGCATGGCCTCTATTACTAGAGGAAATAATGCGTAGACACATGCATGCAGTGCTTCCACCCCGGGTACACACATGCATGCACTTACTCCACTCCGTAGTACTACATCGAGAGAAAATTGCGGTTACCACGCCCTAATTAATTGAGCATTAAACCAAACATGTCTAAAGTCTCTCTGGTGGTGGAAATGCATTGAGAGAAATGCATCATAATGAAGCACGCCCTGTAAACTGTGACGAAGGGAGGAGTAGTATGAAGGTGCAAAACCAAGTACGCGTATGGCCAGTCGGTCAATGCACCTCCTCTTGGCATATCACTGCCGGAGTGTGAGCAAACCGATCTCAGTTGACGGCAAAATGGCCAACCCGCCGTTCCTTGAGAGATACGAGGAGCGAGAACACACAGATGGGCTCGCACGGAGGCCAAGATATATTCGAGCATGGTTGATCGATATCATCATTACATGTTGGGCTGCCGTTTTCCGCCCTTCTCCGGAATAAATGTTTACTTTATCAGAGATTAAGAAAAATAAGAGTACAAAGGCTCCACCATGCGGTTCTAGTAGTAGTACTACTTGTACTACTAAACCTTGCGCTTGGCTCTTCGCCTCTTCGTGAAGTCGAACAATGATGGTACTCCGCATGTTCGGTACTACAGTGTATGCCTCTGGCAATCTGACACCGAATGAACTAATGCATGTCCACCGCCTGGGCGAGGGTACATTGCATTAGTCAAAAGGCGTAAGCGAGCTTCACCTTGTCCGGCAAGCTTCTCCTCGTTCTGCGAGTTGATGGGACACACCAACAAGTAGTGCTAGTCCATACTCCCTCCTTTTCGGTTAATATGGCTTAATGTTTTTTGCGGGTAAATGAGAGAGCTTTATTCATATATAAGCATTCTTAGGATGATCAGCCAAGACACTGGTCACTAGGAAGCGAGGTACCCCGCAAAAAAAGAAGTAGGAAGCGAGGTGTTTCATCAAGCCAGCTCTCGGCCACATTCAAAGTGTAGCAATAACGGTTCGCACAAAGATGCGCCGCAAGGTTTGCTGACCTGTTTACATGCTGAGTAACAAAAAAAAGAGGAAATATTACCGAGCGCTCCTATTTGTAACAGGATATGAGCCAGAATTAAGCGAGAATTGTGGCGAGTGCTCCATGCCATCAACTTCCATTATCACATGCGAGAACCCTCGAAGAGAACCAAATGTGTTGAAGATTGCTTTATCACATTTTAAAAATATAATAAGAGTGCAGACGCTCCTCCATCCGGATCCTAGTACTAGTATAGTACCTCTATAGACTATAGTAGTACTAGTACTAGTAAACTTTGCGCTTGGTTGTTCGCCTCTTCAGGAAGTGCAACAATAATAGTACTAGTATAGTGTATGCTTCTGGCAATCTGACACCAAATTAACTGTTGCACGTCCACCGCCTGAGCGAAGGATAGCTTGCATTAGTCAAAAGTTTCTCCTTGTCCTGCGAGCCACCGCGCGCAAGCTTCTACCGTCCTACAAGCTTCTCCTCGTTCGGCAAGTTGACGGGACACATCAAAGTAATGCTAGTCCATATTGCCTCCTCTCCGGTTAATATGGCTTAATTTCAAACGAGATAAATACACTGTCTGTCACTGTATATTTGTAAAAATACGGTCAGTGGACTTCATAATACGCTCATTGTGCTCAATATATACATTTTCCGGTGTTTATACGGTCACTAGCTCACCCTGGCTGAGTATGTGTGTGCATGCACGTGTAGGTTGAGCACTTGAGCGTGACCGTGTGTGTTCTGTCGTGTGCTCGGACATGCATGCATTAGGGCGTCGCGCGTGTTTTTGCGTCCATGTGTACGTGTGACTGTTGCATACACGTAGCGGGAGTACGTGTAGGGGCCACTAAAGGAGCAGTCAAATCACACAGTAAGTTAGTCGGAAGAAGCAACCAT
This sequence comes from Triticum aestivum, assembly GCF_018294505.1. NCBI lineage: Eukaryota > Viridiplantae > Streptophyta > Magnoliopsida > Poales > Poaceae > Triticum > Triticum aestivum. The sequence continues at coordinate 15,199,400 of NC_057805.1, forward strand.
CATTTCACTCTTCAATGACACGTACGCAATATAAAATGGTTGATATGGAGTGAAAAAGAAAACCAATATATATACACTAGCAGGAGCCTAAGCTACAAGCCTGCTTTCTTGGGTTGCTCTCTTCACAAGCATAGAACGACGGTGGCCACACCGCTAGTCACATATCCGGCCTGATCCCGCAGCTGGGGGAAGGGAACAATGTTCTGCGTAGACGCGGTCGACATTGGCGAGGGAGAAAATCCACAGTCGGTGCGTCCCAATCGGGGGTCACCGCGGTATGGGCCGATGCCGCGCCCCAACCGCCCTTCTAGCTACAGCCTGACATCCCAGGTAGTCCATCTTCCTTTTGGAGCTGGCTTGCTCCACTGCCGCAGCTCCCCATGTAGCTCCATCTCCATGTCGATCTTTCTCTACTTCTACCGGCTTCTACTTGTGATGAGTTTATGTCTCATGAACTAGTGCCAGTACTATTATTCTAATCACACTTCTTCAATATCTTTGCCATCAGGGATGCTCAGCTCGATTTTAGTGGAACTGCACAAAAGCATCATATGATCCGAGGGTGCCAGCCGTCTTTCCTTCGACAGGTTCTACCTGGCCAGGAAATTAAATCCTGTTTAGGGTTTAGGGTTTAAGTCGTAGTGACCCCATCGGTAGTTTTTCTTTCGTACACGCTCTCACAACTTTTGTCTTTAGTTGTGAAGTAAATATTGGCCATGATCTGTGAATCATTGAGATACATCAACATGCGTGTTAGTTTTCCTTTGTATTTGATGGAATGTTGTAACGGGGCAACCTTGGAGTAGGAATGAAAATAGAGTGGAAAGTTTCTGTTTTTCTGGAGAAAAAATGGAAACGGAGAGAAACCAATGTTTCGTTTCGTTGGATCGCGCCATCGAGCAAAACCAACGTTTAAATCACGTTTGTCACGTTCGTGTCTCACCCTCCTCCACGGCTCGACCCCACACGGTCACTCGGCATGCCACTCACCGCAAACCGAGTATACAATAACTTTCCCGCCTGCTTGTCGATGGATCGCGCCATGGAGTACTAGTACTATTGGAAGAGATTGAGGAGTTGGGGGAGGACAGCTAGCTGTAGCACGGACTCCCAAGAACTTTTTACATGCATGTTGTGGCCGGCTATTGCGACCTTTGAACGCGGAGCAGTCGCGTGCACCAGGAAGCGGCGCGGGCGACGCTCTCTCGGCCGGCGCGCCGCTTCAATGCCGGCGCCAGTGAGAGGTCGCGTCCGCTCTGGCCGGGCATGAATGCGGCACTGACCGTTTCGGGCGGGAAGCACGCGCGGGTGATGAAGAGGGTTCGGGTTGGTCAGGAGCGGTCGTGGCAGCGGTCCGGACGCCCACAAACAAGAGATGATGTACGTTAATATTGCCACGTATATAATTAACAACGTAAATAATGTGCCAGTTGGACAAATATGATTGGAGATGGAGATGGAAATGGAATTTTACGTAAACATGGATATGCATGTCTATTTCTATGTGTGTGTGCGCGACGACTCTCGCGACCTGGAAGCAGGGGCGTGTTTTTGATCGAGTTTTCTTTCTTGGTACGTTAAAAAATTGTCCGCGAGTTTTCGTTTCTTTTTTCCGGGAACGCGCGTATTCTATTTAAAACCACTGCTATGGAGAGATTGTTTTACTCCATTATAGCCTCTTGTTTGATAGAGTTTCTCGCGTCTCGCTCTCTCACCCTCTCCATATCAAAACAAGATGACAGTGTCCACACTATCTCCCTCCTCACCAGTGGTCACAGATCCGGCCGAATCCCGTCCGCTGCAGGAGGTGAGGAGGTGCAGCGTTAACGTTGTCGCCGTCGGCGATGGAGGAAGTCGATGCGCACCGTCCTCTCGGAGCCGGCGCTGGCGCGGACGAAGGTCCTCCGAGCCCTTGTTCGCTGCTGTCGTGTGGGCAGATCCCGCCCGCCTAAGCGACATCTCGCCCACCTGAGGTATAACTTCTTGTACTGGTCCAACTCCCCAGGTCGCTGCATGCGGGTTTTCTTCTACCAGCTCCCCATGTATAGTAGCTAGGGTTCGTCGGCTGGTCCAACATCACCTACTATTATAGAGGAAATGCCACTCGAAAAGTTGTCTTGATTTATGCCTCGGTGGAGGTATACATGTTGTTTCGACAAAAATTACATGGTGGTTGTGCGGTCATTGTCCATATGCTCCTATTGCTGCTGCTAATCTAATACTATCACTGGTTAAATGAAGAAATGCTTTTTTTCTCGGGTATCCTGGTTTAGTTCCCATCAAGATAATCATGATGCTTCTGTTTGTTGGTGTACTTTTCATAATTCTTATTGACAATTGAGATGTCGTTGTTAATCTTGTAAAACAAAGTAACAACACTATATCACTTTTTTATATTTTTGGAAACAGCGATGTGTATCTCCATACCCGGGCATGTCTTCCTCAATTTTAGTGGAACTGCACAAATTTGGATGGCCATTGTTGTTCCGCCTCACTGTCCTCTGTCACGTGGTTCTTCCTTCCTCGAGCTTGACTACTGAGAAGAAACAGACCACAGTGAGGATGTTGAACTTCATAGGTGCCTCACCCAAACTTGATGCCAAATGGATGATGCATCACCACGATGACCTATCGATGCTCATGGTTGCGCCTCATGCTTGCGTCGGCTGGTGAAGCTGATCGATTTTCAATGAAAAACAAGCTGTCTTCCATCAGTGCTCTTTGCTTGTTACCCACAAAGATGATATCCTTCGTCAGTTCACCTTGGTTGCGTTGGAGACGCAGTCGTCTTTCACGTTGGTGCAATTTTATCACAGAATTGGCTATGAACCAAATGTTTCCTCGATGAAGGATCGACGTTGGTACTAAGAGCATAAGTTTTGTATTGATTTCTAAGCCTTCTCACAACTTTGTCTCCAGCTCCCCTGTGATTTTATTTGTCCAGCTATTAACTTTGATTAAAAAATGGTGTGGACTAAAAACCCGGATGGATGTAGTAGCCCTCCATTTTTATTTACTCCGCATATTAGATTTGACTGAAGTCAAACTTTGTAAAGTTTGACCAAGTTTAGGCCGAACACAACAAACCATAATTATTAGAGAGGGCAAACTGTACATACTCTCAAACCTTTCAGATAATTGAAATTAAAATTCTTTATTTGTACACACTCTCACACGTTTTCGATAATTTGGCGCATGTGTGGTTGTTCACTTAAGGGAGGGTAGTGTACCACACGTGAAGGACAGGAAGTGCGACTAGGACGCGTGGATTGTTAGTTCATCGGAAGTACTCCCTCCATTCCTAAATATTTGTCTTTCAAGTGGTTTGCAATGGACTACCACATACGGATGTACATAGACATTTTTTACAGTGTAGATTCACTCATTTGCTCCGTATGTAGTCATTAGTTGAAATCTCTAGAAAGACAAATATTTAGGAATAGGGGGAGTAGTAGTTTTCTTCATTGGTACGTTAAATAAAGAGTTTCGTTTCGTACTTAAACAATTTAAAACGATTGTTATGGAGAGAATAATAAAACCACTCCACTATATATTAGTCGCATACACGAGTACTATATGGACGCAGCTTCATTGACTTTAGTGCACCTGCCTTTGGGTTTATGACAGGTGGGCCCAAAATGTGGCTGGCCACCTGTCATACAGCCAAAAGCAGGTGCAGTTAAGGCACCGGAGCTCAGTCCATACTACAGTATATATATAAGCTGGAGCCTCAGCGCTTGTTCGCTAGGGTTTGCACTCTCCACACTCTTGCCGCACTACATATATATATACACGCTGGAGGCTCAGCGTTCCTTTGCTAGGGTTTGCTATATTCACTGTCTCTCACCCTCTTCACCAGATCTAAACAAGACTGCGTTGTGGCCTCTGTCTCTCTCACCCCCCCTCACAGACAGCTGGCGAAGGAGGCGTTCGGATCCCATCGCACCGGGAAGGGGAGGAGGTGCAGCATTCACTCTATCGCCTTCGGCGAGGGAGGCAATCCACTGCCGACTGCGCTTTTCTCTTTCACCCAGCGCCTGTGCGGGAGGGCCACTGACCCCTTCTTCCTCACTGCCATACGTAGTGTGGGCAGATCCGACCTCCCGCCGCAAGCCTTGCCACATCCCGACGACCCTAAGGTATAAGTTTCTTTGAAACCGTCATTGGTCTAGCTGCATGATGATCTTTTTCGATTCTGTAGTCGAATCTAGGTCTTGGTTCAAAGAGGAAAGAAGGGTGCGGTGGGGTGGAGCATGAATCTAGGACGTGGTTCAATGAGGAAAGGAGGGAGGGAAAGTAGTATAGACTAGCTATCCAGCCGCTTTGTTGTTCGAAAAGGGAAAAAGGGGGTAACCCAGTACACACATCTGTAAGGAACCGAACTCTTTGTTGAAAAGGGAAAGAAACTGGGGGTCGGGTAGTTTGTGCAGGACTAGATTTGCTGCCCTCACATCGGAAAAAGTTTCAAAGAGAACAAATATGGGACCAACGCAGATATGCTGCTTGGCTACATACTCTGCATCACCCATTTATACGTGTGGACGCACATGGTGCTGGCATGTCCCATTTCCCTTCCACATGATCGTGCAGTGTGTTTTGAGATGTTGTGCTACTTGTATTGGTACTGTTTTAAATAAATGTTGAATTGAAGCTATTGTATTTTAAGCAATGCCACTCTCAGAATTAACTACTAAACTATTTTAAGAGAATTTCTCTGTTAATAAGAATCAATGCAACCGTTTTAGAAATGCTACTGTCCTATACTTTGTTTTCCATCAAGATAAGGTAGATGCTTCTTTTTGTGGCCGCATGTTTCATCCTCCTTTATTGGCAGTAATTGTTTCCTTTTTTGCCTCTGTTAAATCAGGGATATCTATTCAACTTGTTGCTATAGCAAACTTAAATGTCACACCGGCGACTTTACTTGATTTCAGAGTAACTGCACAAAACGAGATTGGATTTCCTATTCGTGTTGGCAGATTCGTACGTGATCTTGTGTGCGTCATGACAGGTTGGTACTTGCCTTCATCCACATGATCATGTAGTGTGTTTTGAGATGTTGTGCTACTTGTATTGGTACTATTTTAAATAAATGTTGAATTGAAGCTATTGTATTGTTGTCTTTTCCCATTAAGTAGTGAACAAAAATGGGACCAACCCAGACATTGTGCTTGTTGCTTTGTTACAACAAACTATGCATCACCCCCTTTATAAGTAGATGGAAGCACATGTTGTTGTTGCGCCCACTCTCCCCTGGAACTGTTTATGCTTTTTGTTAATCTAATGCCGCTGGTAAAATTAAGCAATGCCACTCTCAGAATTAACTACTGAATCTTATTTCAAAACTGCAACACTTGTTAGGGATTGGCGGGATTACCATTTTTGTGGCGGCATGTTTCATCCTCCTTTATTGGCCAGTAATTGATTCCTTTTTTGCCTCTGTTAAAACAGGGATATCTATTCAACTTGTTGCTATTGCGACATTTTGCTTCGCTTAATTTTGGTGGAACTGCACAAAATGAGACCGGATTTCCATATATGTGTTGAGATCTCTCTAAGGTCTTCCTCACGAGTTGTTTCAAATATTGGTCTTGAAAGGTCAGTACCGACTTTCCTCGGAATTAACTATTGAATCTTAGTTCAAAACTGCAACACTTGTTAGGGATCGGCGGGAGTACCATTTCTGTTAGGGATCGGCCGGAGTACATGTTTAAGAAATGTATTGTTCAGATAATGTCTCTGTTATTATATATCAGTTATAGTGTTTTACAAATGGTACTATCCTGCTTTGTAGTTCTTTCTACATGTTTAACCAAGGTATTGTTAAGATAATGTCTCTGTTAAAATGAATCAGTCGCGTTGTTTTAGGAATGATACTTTTCTGCTTTGTCGTTCTTTATACATGTTGAAACAAGGCATTGTGAAGATAATGTCTCAGTTAATATGAATGAATCACACTGATTGAGAATTGCTACTCTCCTGCTTTGTTTCCCATTAAGATAAGGTAGATCAGTAGATGTTTTTCTTCTGGGAGTACAAGTCATCAACCGTTATTTCTTAGTAATTGTTTCCCTTATACCTTTTGTTGCTTACAGGGATATCAAAATTAAAGCTCGGTTTTATTCTGACTTTGATTTTAGTTGAACTGCACAAAAGGATCCAATGTGTCCAAGGCAAACTGCTGCATTAGTGGGTCCAGTTGGTCTTACCACTTTGCATAAGAAGCACTCACTGTTTGCGCTACATTACACAAGGAATGATCGAGAAGCTTTACACAGTATTAGTAGACGCTGGTGACATGACTAGTCTGCAGAGAGCACATAGGAAACTCTACAACACGTGGAGTGCACTGGGCAAAAAGTGCCCAAACAAGTACAGGAAGCCAGGACAGGACTCCAAATCTGTCAATGTCATTCTAAGCAACAATGATGGGGCATCGGGGTATGGTAATCTGTTTACCGTACTTTCAGTTTGTTAGTCCACCAATTAGTGGGTTGACACTGGGGCCAATATTCATGTGTGTGCTGCTGTGTCTTTGTTTTCTTGCAGCATATAAATACGATATCCACAGGGATGCTCAGCTTGATTTTAGTGGAACTGCACAAAATGTCCAGATGGTTTGTGTGCTCCATAATACTTCATCATGCACAATACATCGAATGGTTCTCTAATCATTCGTCGTCACCTTGAGCCACTGGACTATATGTTTGAATGGTGCTGCCAGCGTCGGCCATTAAGAAGGGTAAGAAGAAAGACAAAAAGAGAGATGGCTGCTTTACTTGTGGTTCAGAGGAACACTGGGCAAACAAGTGCCCAAACAAGTACCAAGAAGCCAGGACAGGACTCCAAGTCTGTCAATGTCACTCTAAGCAACAATGATGGGGCATCTGGGGTATGGTAATCTGTTTACCGTACTTTCAGTTTGTTAGTCCACCGATTGGTGGGTTGACACTGGGGCCAATATTCATGTGTGTGCTGATGTGTCTTTGTTTTCTGGCAGCATATAAATACGAAATCCACAGGGATGCTCAACTTGATTTTAGTGGAATTGCACAAAATGTTCAAATGGTTCGTGTCCTCCATAATAATACTTCATCATGCACAATACATCGAATGGTTCTCTAATCATTCGTCGTCACCTTGAGCCATCGGACTATCAGATGACAAACTGATGACAAACCCTGCCCGTTCCACAATCATAGGCATTACATATTTTGAATGGGAAAATCTTGTCAAAGTTGACATTATTTTAATATATTGGAATTCGAAAACCTTGTCAATTTTTGCTCATTGATGTTAGCCAGAAGACATGCATTTGATATTTTTGTGTGGGACGCCCTTTGTTGTGAGCAACGTCGATCGTTTTTTCTTATTCCTATCTTCAGTTCAGAAGTAAATATTTACTCTGCTGAGATGCATAGTCACATGAATGTTGACTTATGTAAGATATTTTAAGAGTTTGTTCTGAATATTGTCTATGTAATGCCAGGCCTTGTGTTTGATTGCAAAGTTGAACTTGGAATGTTGTGGCATGCGGCATCACGAGCTGTTTGCCGTGCCTCCTAAGAATAATGCTTCGTATTGTTTTGCATGTCGATCTAATGCCAGCGATTTGCTTGTTAGGAAGATCATCCTCTTCTGTTGTTTCCGTGCTTAAGAAGTTCATCGTCTTATGTTTCATTCATAGCCTATACGACAAGTCGGGTAGGTTAGACGTGAAACCAAATGATCTTCCGACCAACTCATCATCTTACGCCGTGATTGGATCGTCGTTTTCCAACCAAAACCGCTTGTAAAACTGACGCTTGTAAATAAAAGAAGATGGTCTCGGGCGAAGCGCTTGGTTGGTCGATTTTGACTAGTAAAATATACACCGGTCTCTCAAATTACATGCGTAACCCGCCGGTTTTACTTACAGACCTCGGGCCCTCGTTTCATTACGCTTGTATTTTACGCGTTGTTTCCGATGACGAGTAAATTACACTTGTATCTTGATACAGGTGTGAAATAAACCAGAGCTCCGAAGCACGGCCTTAACGTTTCATGCCGTATCAGTCTCTCGAAGGTGCTCATAGGTGTCCGATGATCCTGGCTTCCTGAATGAGCAGCGGCCGCTGTATCAGACCATCCGTAGGGCCCGCGAGGCCCTCTCCGTCGTCCTTCGAGTTGTTGCGCTCGTCGTGGCGCCGAGCATTGTTAACATGGTTAATGAACATGAGGATTCAGGAGATGACTTCATTTTGACTGGTTGACAGTAGGGACCCACTAGGGCCATAGTCGTACATACGCAAGTGCCTCCTTATTATGTACAACTATATTTTTTTTGCTTCCTCCTGGTTTCCTGACATCACGGTCCCACACCATTGTCAACCTATGTAGTCAATATAAATGAGAGAATTGCACAAGGTGCGGCCGACAGCTGGGACCAAGCAGCTTGAGCAGTATTTGTGTTTTTGAGGCGTGAGCACTGCAGAGTTTTTCTTGGCGATATTTTTGTTATTGTTCATAGGAGAGCAGGGTATTAACTGGGCGGGTTGTGGCCCGTCTAGCCCAGGACAGATATCCAGCCCGGATATTAATTTTTTTAAGATGAAAATGGCTAGCTCGGCTATACGTTTTTTTGAGGAATACCGAGGCAAGGTCAACTTGTTATTCTCCGCCCCGCTGGGCTGCAAATCTTTCCTAGGAGGGATGCATTAGGCTTAACAGGAAAATGGGCTTTAAAAAATAATAAATGGGATGTAATTATAAAAACTGGGCAGTAACTATAAAAAATACACCAAGCACGAAATTAGTTTATAAAATATTATTTATGGATTTTAAAAATCATAATTTTTAATTGTTGCGCGCGCAATGTTTCGTTAGATTTTTACGTAATGCAAATTTATATTTAATCTGACTAGAAATTTCGGGATAAAAATATTTCGGATCCCATCAAAATGTGGGAAATTTTATTGAATTCTGTCTTGAACGGTTGGTTGAAATTATTAATCGTTGTCCTAGCTAGAAAATGGGTTGTACTTTTAACAAACTGTAAATGGGTTGTAGTAAATTCCATTAGAATTAAAAAATGGGTTGTACATTCTTACAAATCACAAATGGGCTATAAGTTCTCTGCCACACACTTGTGGGCCTACTAAGTTACGCGTCCCCTAAAAAAATAAGTTGACGCATATGCAAGGCTTTGTCAACTTATTATAGTCAACACACGGTTCTAGCAGCAGTGGCCGTTGGATGTCCATCCAACGGATGCCGTGCTTCTTCTTCAATCTTGGATATTCTAGCTTCACCCGCCCAAAAAATGATTCCTCCCCCTGACATCTGGGGCTCACCGTTTCGGAAGCTGACCTGTTGGCCTACTAAGTTGACGCGTACCAAGGGCTTTGTCAACTTAGTCAATATGAACGATTCTAGCTGCAGTGACCGTACGATGTCCATCCAACGGCCGTAGTGCTTCTTCAACCTCTGGTCTTCTTGCTCCAGCCGCCCAAAGCAGCGCCGATCGTGCCGCCTGCTCCTGCCTCCTGTGGTCGGCTGTGCTGCCGCGGAGGCCTCACCGCCCCTACTACTCCCACCGCTGGCCAGGCCATCATCCCTCCACTCACCCACACCCCCTGTTATTCTGCGGCGACGGCAGCCTCACACTGCAGCCGAACCAGTGAACCCTCGTACTCCTCTCCGCGTGGGCATCCACTGCCGCGTCTTCCCCGGCTCCGCGTCTTCCCCGGCTCCGCGTCGTCCCCTTCCTAGGCCTTGCAGTCGTCCACCGCCCTGGTGCTCTCGGCGCGGCGTGGTCAACTTGGTCAAGGAATGACTTCCATCGGAAGAGTACTGTCGTGGAGAGGCTGACAGCTGGGTCCACGGCAGCCACAAGGAAGTGCCTCCTTATTACGCGGAAAAAAAATTATTCCTCCACCTGACAGTAGGGACCCACCGGACGGGCCACTGTATTTGGCAAAAAAACGTTTCCTCCTGACTGCTGGGACCCACCGGACGGGCCACCGTATTTCATGGAAAAAACATTCCCCCCGCTGTCAGCTCGGACCCACCGGAAGTGCCTCCTTATTACGCACAAAAAAATGAATACTCCCCCTGCTAGCTGGGACCCAGTATAGTGGGGGCTGACTTGTGGGCCTACTAAGTTGACGGGGAAGGAGGGCTTTGTCAACTTAGTCAATATGCACGATTCTAGCACTATTGACCGTACGATGTTCATCCAACGGCCGTAGTGCTTCTTCAACCTCTGTTCTTCTTGCTCCAGCCGCCCAAACCAGCGTGGGTCGTGCCCCGTGCTCCTGCCTCCCGTGGCCGGCTGCGATGCCGCGGAGGCCTCACCGCCCCCTACTACTCCCACCACTGGTCAGGCCATCCCTCTACTCACCCACACCCCTTGTTATTCTGCGGCGACGGCAGCCTTACACCGCAGCCGAACCAGTGAACCCTCGTACTCCTCTCCGTGTGGGCATCCACTGTCGCGTCTTCCCTGGCTCCGCGTCGTCCCCTTCCTAGGCCTCGCCGTCGTCCACCGCCCTGGTGCTCTCGGCGCGGCGTGGTCAACATGGTCAAGGAACGGCTTCCGTCGGACGTGGACTATACGTGGAGAGGCTGACAGCTGGGTCCACGGCCGCAGCAAGGAAGTGCCTCCTTATTACGCGCAAAATAATTATTCCTCCACCTGAAAACGGGGACCCACCGGACGGGCCACCGTATTTCGTGAAAAAAACGTTTCCCCTGACTACTGGGACCCACCAGCTACATCTTCGCACGCAAGAAAGTGCGTCCGGGCAAAAAAAACGATTCGCTCCCCTGACTGCTGGGACCCACCAGCTACATCTTCGCAAGCAAGGAAGTGCCTGACAGTCGGGACCCACCTGGTCGAAGCGTACGTAACGTTGTCATTCTGGTCGCGAACGTGTACGTACATACTGGTCGATGTAGAGGCGCGCACGTGTCGTAGTAGAGGCGCGCACGTAGCATGTAAACGTACGTACAGCGGCAAGTGTGCAAGAAAGAAAATACGGCCAGGGCTCGTGTACATGGCTGGGTCGGAACGGAGAAACTACGTCATCGTGCTCATGGGGAGCCAACCGGCTGGGTCGGAACGAAATGTGTCGTCGTGTTCATCGGGAGGGCTTGGACGGAACAGCCAATGGAAACGAGACCTGGCGTGCCGCAGAACGGAGGAAACGGCCTTGTGTTCGACCGGCCACGTTCGAAACGGGATCCTATTCATCGGGAGGGGTCTGGCGTACCGCAAAACGGAGGAAACGGACCTCCTACGGTCGAAACAGGGGTCTTGTTGATCGGGAGGGGTGTGGCGTACCGCAAAACGGAGGAAACAGACTTGTGTTGGAGCGCTACGGTCGAAACGGGGGTCCTGTTCATCGGGAGGGGTGTGGCGTACCGCAAAACGGGACTCCACGGGATACTGTTCATCTCCACCATCGACCCCCTCCAGCCTCCACGGGCTACTGTTCATCCACCGTCGACCTCCTCCAGCCTCCACCTGCGACTGTTCATCCACGGGCTCCTGTTCACCAAGCCTCCACCGCGCGCTACTCCACCGGCTACTGTTCAACCAGCCCTCTCCACGGGCTCCTGTTCAACCACCCCTCCACGGACTACTGTTCATCCAGCCCTCCAGCGTCTACTGTTCATCCTGCCCTCCACGGGGTGGTCCTGTTCATCCTGCCCTCCACGGGGTCCTGTTCATCTAGCCCCAACCGGCTCGATCGATCGGGGTCCTGTTCATCCAGAGGCAACACCACGGGGGTCCTGTTCATCCACCCCCACCAGGAACTGTTCATCCAAACCCCCCAGCAACGCTCACTGTTCATCCAGAGGCAGCATCGATCGGCTTTAGTTAGCAGCAATAGCGAAGGAATCGCTCGATCGGGTTCAGTTAACAGCCATCGATCGATCGCTCGCTCGGGTTCAGTAACGCGTAGCCTGCAGTGCAATCGCTCGGGTTCAGTTAGAGCCCAATGCCTCGCACCCACGTGCATGCGTGTACGAGAGAAATGTGCATCGCTCGGCCCCGACCACCCACCGTAACCGGGAACACCCCGATATTTTCCTCGCCATCGCTTCTACCACGGTTTTTTCCATCATGGACAGCCCAAAGAATGTCATGCAGCTGCATCTCCGGCCCGCCCAGGACGAAAAGCCCACTTTCTGTCATGATTTTTTGTCATAGAAGTAGGACCCCACCACATCTATGATGATACCGGGTTTTGTCACAATTATCGTCATAGAAGTGTCATAAGTATGACAGAAAAAATTTCGTTCGGCCCAAAATGTCACGGATGTGTCTTTTTTTGTAGTGTTACAATCCTGCTAGGAATACTTGGCGGCTACTTCTACTTGGTCATATACCAAATTAATGGGAACCTCTTTTCCATCTGACCCTAGAGGTCCGACCCGGGCCATACGATTCGGATCAAGCTTGGTATATCGTGTTTTCACCATGGCCCAGGCCTCTCGTGCACCTTCTTGGCAGGCCGATATTTTCCATAATCGAAAATGTCGCTGCGCTCCCTTGAATAGCTGTACAACCTCCTCCATACTTCCTGGAGGGGAGGCGGATGGCCATAAGGCCTTGGCAACACTTCGCATCGCCTGCCGAGCTTGCTCATGCATTTGCGACAGCTCTTGCAGCAGATCGCCCGACGATCCGGACATTTCCTCTTCGGGACGGCCTGTCAGCATACCTACAAGCATAACTTTATTAGTTCCTTTCATCTCCGAATTACTCGAAGGTAAGTTTTACCACATACTGAATATGCCGCTTCGCAGCCTTTTATTTTCCTTCACGGAGTCAGCCAGCTGGGCCCACACATCTTTCAGTTCTTCGCCCAGTTGGGTGTCGGAATCCTGGAGCTTGTTTTTCTCCTCCTTGACTTGGGTCAGCACACGTTCACCCGCGGCGAGTAGTCTTTTGGATTCTTTCTCTCCCGCTTGAGCGGCATTCAGTTGCTCATCCAGTTGATGCGATGATCCTGACATGAGATAAGCAATAGTATTAGCATAGCTGGCATATAATCATCATTCCTCGATGGAGGGGAATATTACCACATGACGCCTTCTTGGATTTCTCCAGTTCGGCGATAACAACAGTAAGCTGTGTCCGACACCTTTCTAGCTCTTGAGACAACATGTTGTTCTTCTCCGTAAGCACCTAGTTGTACAATGATCCTTAAATCAGTTGTATCAACTGATTCAAGTCTCGGGGGCTACTGGTATATAATTATCATATTGGGACAATACAAACTTACCTGCACATCTTTTAATTGTTGATTTGTGGCTCTGGTAAGCCCATCTCGAGCAGCTCAGATGTATGCATCAGCCGAGCTGAAGGCATTAAATGCCTCTTCTGTAAAGCTAGGGTCTCGTAAAACGGCCCTCCGGCGCTGATGATTCATGGCGCCCTCCACTTCCGAGTTCGTGACGGATACATCATCCGAATCCTCTGCCGAAGGACAATCCGGCCCCGCTCCCGTATCAGCCCCTGCCTTTGCGGCAGGATCTGGATCCCGGCTGTTGGGAGTATGGCCGGTCGGACCCCCAGACATAGTCCGACGAACTCTTTTCCTGATATAGGACAAACATAAAAGTCACAGTTGGATGTGACTGCCAAGGGGCGTATTTGCAAATCCATACCTCTTCGATGACGGCTCGCCGTGTCTTCGTTTGCCTTCCTCTTCGAAGGCTTGCCCGGCGTGGGGGCCACTGTCTTTGGAGTTGCCTCTGGGGTAGCATGGCGCGCCGAACGCCTCCCCTTTTGAGCACAAGACAGTGCGGTGGGTGAGGCAGAACGAGGGAACTCTTTCGGAGGAGATGTCTCCTGATTACGTACGTGCGAAGCAGGGAGAAGACCGGGATAGTTCCGTGCCATCATAGCTCGCCTGGTAAAACACCCCGTCCTCGAGCACCACGAATATATCCGGACCCTCTTCGAATCTGGGGTCAAGGTCCCGGTTGTGGTTGTGGTCCTCGGGATGGGGGGCGGGGCTGTGCAGCCCCTCGGAGATCTTTCGCCAATGCTGTTATAAATGGGCGAACTAATATTCATTAAAGATGACTCGGGGAGTGCAGTGAGTAGAGCAGAGGGGTTGGGACTTACCCAGCTAGGAGGATTGTACATGGAAAATCCATCTCTACGCTTAATACGAAGAAATTCTTCTTCCTCCCCTTTGAACAGTTCGGCCAATATTTTGGCCAGAGCGGCGGGGGTGTCCGGACCCTTCCGGCCGCAGCGGGAGGCGTCATCCTCCCCATTATAGTGCCACGTGGGAAGCCCTTGGTATTGGAGTGGCTGAACCCCCCGTACTATGGAAGTCGCCATTACCTCAACTATGATAATCCGGACTGGGCGAGCGTCTTTATCTTGCTCATGAGTTGACGAACTTCTACATTATCTTCCTCCTCGAGGCTCCGAAGGCGCCAGCTGTGGCGTTTCTTCAACGGAACGCTTGTGAATTCGGGAAGACCCTTCCGAACTGGGTCAGGAAGTGCGACGTCCTCAATATAGAACCATTCGGAAGGCCACTCTTCGGATGCCTTCTTTGGTGTGCCGGATAGGTATCCGGTCTCGGCGATGCGCCATATTTCGGCTCCGCCCACTTCAAATATTGATCCCTCATGGTTACGCGGGACGAGGCAGAATAGCTTCCTCCACAATTCAAAATGGGCCTCACAACCCAGGAATAGCTCGCAAAGGGCGACGTAACCCGCTATATGTAGGATGGAGGCAGGAGTGAAGTTGTGCAGTTGGAGGCCATAATACTCCAGAAGCCCTCGGAGGAACGGATGAATTGGAAATCCGACGCCTCTTAACAAGTAGGGAACGAAGCACACTCGCCCCCCCCCAGATGGATTGGGGAAATTCTCTGCCTGGGTCCCGCCATTGAAGGAGGTCAACCCTGCTCGGACGGGGACCAGATCCGCGGGGGGAAGAAATACCTGTGTTTGCAACTTCACCAATTGACCGTGTGATACAGAGGATCTCTTCCAATCACCTTTTTCTGGGTCGCAGGGACGGGAGGAGGAGCTGGGAGCGCTAGCCATGTTGGAGTGGTCTTGCCTAGCAAGCTCTGAGGATTTTTTCCGCGTGGTGCAGAATGGATCTGAGATCCAATCCCTTTAAATAGACACTCTTTCTTACATGGCCAGGGTGTTATGTGCAAAAGCACCCTCACCTCTCGCATTCGCTCAACACGTGGAAGCTGAAGTTGTTGATACACAGAAGCCGAGGGGTACGACATTAAATGAAAGGCCGAATATATCTCTTTGAAGTCATCGAAGGAGGAACCCGCCTTGCAATGCCGAAGACAATCTGCGCGCCGGACACTACATCATTGAAGCCTGGTTCGGGGGCTACGGAGGGAGTCCTGGACTAAGGGGTCCTCGGGCGTCCGGCCTGTTAGCCATGGGCCGGACTGATGAGCTGTGAAGATACCAAGACCGAAGACTCTACCTGTGTCCGAGTGGGACTCTCCTTTGCGTGGAAGGCAAGCTTGGCGACCAAATATGAAGATTCATTTCTCTGTAACCGACTTTGTTTAACCCTAGCACCCTCCGGTGTCTATATAAACCGGAGGGCTAGGCCTGTAGAGGCCAACAACCATAATCATAGTCATACAGGCAAGACTTCTAGGGTTTTAGCCATTACGATCTCGTGGTAGATCAACTCTTGTAACACTCATATTCATCAAGATCAATCAAGCAGGAAGTAGGGTATTACCTCCAAAGAGAGGGCCCGAACCTGGATAAACATTGTGTCCCCTATCTTCTGTTACCATCGACCTTAGACGCATAGTTCGGGACCCCCTACCTGAGATCCGCCGGTTTTGACACCGACATCACCCCCACCCCTCTAGTCGATAACTAGCACTTTCAGGAATGGATGGCTAGGGAAGAAGATATCAAGATTCGAAGATGTACAACAATCATGGAGAGAGAGTGGAAGTTGTCACATTCTTCATGGGGAAGAAGATGCCTTCCTAGGCTTAGGGTCCGGGGGAGCTCCAAGGTGCATCTGAGCGAAAACATACATATTATGTTTCCAGTCAGAGACATCTTGGGGGGCGCTCACCTTCGAGGGGAATCCGAGATTAAAATAGAAGCATTTTATTTTTTTTCTAGAAGGCCTCCTGCAGGGTTCGAGGTTACTCCAAGGTTCACTAGAGAGAAACACTCAAGCATCTTTTGAGGCTCTCTTTTTCATATGTTTTGGGTGTTTTTGGCTTGTTTTTGGTTTGCTAGTTGCCACACCTAGATCCATGATTTATCCCCTTTCATAGTATGGCATGCCTATGAATCAGAAACGAGAAATTATCATTTGAAAATTGACATTATGTCTTCTCTTCAGTCTTTTGCTTAGAGAGTCGCCGACCAACTTCCTTTTTCATTTTGAATAGTGTATGTAATATGTAAGCACTCAAAACATTTTTAGTCTTCTAAATATAATGCCATTAAGACCAAAATCCTCATCAGGGGCAAGATGTCCCTTCAAACCTATGAGCTTGTAGCACCCAGAAGATTGCGCCAGTGAAACCCCATAAGGCAACACATCCAATTGCCCTCTGCAATTAAAGTTTGTTAGTCAACGTCCTCAGACTAGCTCCAGATACTCCTACTGACTTGAGAAGTACTTCTTGTCCACCGGCCGACAATTTCCTTTCCTTCCAACTATTTATCCGTCAATTCATACGATCAACCAAATATCAGGACGTTGTCAGCCAAGAAAATGTTCCACCTCTTTATACGAGAACTCACCGCACCAATCTTGATGCCAAAGCGGACGATGGTGGATTCCTCGTAGTTACATAGCGGCACCGCTAGATTTGCCACTTTCTGATACACCATAGCCTGCTGGAATTTATCTCATAAAAGTGAGGCAATGTTTCCTTGAGTCTCCCAAAGCATAAACATTCTAGTTAGCAATTTCCATTTTTATTTGTTTACAATCCTAAATTAGGATTGAGTTCCACTATCATAGAGATAACGGAACAAAAAGCAAAAATAAGAAAGCATCCAAGTGCAAAAGGCTCCAGCCAACAAGGATTAAAAATAATAAATTACATCCCAACTGCCACCTACAAAGGCTAGTAAAGGCCCCACCCCGCGAAATTCAAGGGGGGGGGGGGGTAGATTAAGAAGTTTACGTAAGAATAAGTAGGTCTTTACATAGATGTAGGATTATTGAGTCAGCAAAATAGAACTAAAGTGGGATATAAAACAGATTCAAGGAGTTGCGTTGTGGTCTCCTTGTAAGCCAGGAAGCACATCATCGCCAAAAGACTAGAGACAAACCTTTCAAAAAAAGAAAGACTAGAGACAAAGATCTAAACCACCGCTCCACAGAAGTAAGGTGACCATGTTTTAGCCTTCATCCATTTCCTGAATCACGTCTCTTGCATCTTCTTCATTGTTAGAACCAGCATCTCCAGTGATCATCAGAGCATCTTCTCCTTGCTCCCTCCACCCCATCCTCATGTTGCTCAAACACAATCCTTTGTAGAGCAGCAGCACCACCTTGTTCCAACATTGCACGATAATCATCATGGTAGACAAAACACACCCGATGCTGGCCGAAGCCAATAAGGAAAAGAGCGTGCAACAGAAAATGAAAGAACATGACCATGCAAGGAACTAAGTTGACAAGCTGGAGCTTACAACCAGGCTACAACAGATTATAGTGACACACAACGAATGCAGAATTTTTGAGCATATGCACCCTGGCCTCGCATCCTAGCTGCTCAATGTTGCTTTGAGATCTGTGCTACACAACTATAAAACATGTCTTGGACTTCAAACTTTGCAGCATAACAAAGCTTTCTATCTAGAATGTGGGATAAAATTTTCAGATTTTTTGGTCCAACATAAATACTAACAAAGATATTTTTTAATCAAACAAATCTCATTTTGTATATTTATGTTGGACGGAAAAATCTCCAAGTTTTATCCCACATTCTAGTTAGAAGGCTTTGTTGTGCTGCAAAGTTTGAAGTTCAAGAAATGTTCTATATGAGAGAAACAAAAAAGAGAAAACTACTTGCACGAATCGTGATGCGGAAAATGAATGGCTAAACAGAAAGGGCACGGGTGCACATGCTCAAAAACATGTTTTCGGACACACTACACAAACGACACAGACTACAACGCTACAGATCAAGTGATCGACCACATGGCTGACAACCGGCCGGACTCGCACGACATAGGTGATATGGGACGCGGCGCTACCGCACTAGAAGAACAAGAAGATATATAGCTGCTCAAAAGCCACGACCCTAGATAGATAACCTCCTCAGCACAAAAGCCTATCAAGCCGATCGAGAAGCAAGCAAGGACTCCATGCATGCAAAAGCTCCAGCAAAACCACACCACGACCAAGTAATATATGCAGATCCACGAGACAAAAACCATATATGCCCGCCAGATACAGTGAGACTTTCTTCACTTCTCCCCGGCGCTAGCCCGCAGATAGTCCACGAACTCCTCCAGGTTCTGGTCGGAGCTGCCGCCGGGGGCGACCGCAGCGCGCGCAGCCTCGCTCCACCGACGTGCCGCCTCGCGCGGGGAAGGTTCGGCCTCGGTGGCGCCACCGTCCATGACGGCGCACGCGAACTCCAAGGACTCTCCCAGTTTCTTATCGGAGGCGCGGCCGGGCGTGAGCACCACCCTCGCCGCGCGGGCGGAAGCCGCCCTGCCGTCCTCGTCTTCCATGACGGCGCGCACGCACTGCTCGATCTCGCCGCGCGGGAACACCCCCGCGGACGCGTCGCGGCGTCGCGCGCGCACGCCGGCGCCCCACGCCTCCTCGATGAGCCGGGCGTTGATCGGCTGGTCGGTCCACAGCGGCAGCGCCACCATCGGCACCCCGAAGCCGAGCGCCTCCAGCGTGGAGTTCCAGCCGCAGTGCGTGACGAAGCAGCCCACGGCGCGGTGCGCCAGGACGTCCAGCTGCGGGCTCCAGCGCACGACGAGCGCGTCGCCCGACGCCGTCGCTGCGACGTCCAGGACGTGGCGCGGGAGCTGCGCCTCCTCGCCGGCCCTGACAACCCACAGGAATGGCTTGCCGGCGGCGAGGAGGCCGCGGGCCAGCTCCTCCATCTGGGCGGCGCCGATGGACGCGTTGCTGCCGAAGGAGACGTAGACGACGGAGCGCGAGGACTTGGCGTCCAGCCACTTGATGCAGGTGTCCTCCTGGTCGAGCAGGTTGGCGCCGTAGGTGAAGCGGACGACGTCCCCGGAATCATCGGCGGCCGGCAGAGGAACGCACGTCCCTATGGCTCGGACCTTGAAGTGGCGCTTCAGCCCATCCAGAACCTGAGAACAGAAACACCAACCCACTTTAAGCCCAACTCATGTAGGCCCAACTCATGTGACTCATTTTAAGCCCATCAAATATGTCTAAGATCCATCTCAAAAAGAAAAAAAAGAAAAAGTTTCTAAAAAAAGGGTAAAAAAAAGCTAAAAAAAAGGAAATCCAGAATAAATAGAAAGATGGAACCTGTAGAACTTTCTAAATTTTCATTCGAAATTTCCCCACGTGCAGTTTCTTTCTTACTGAAGGTTTCGCTCTTTCCGGAAACTTTTTCAGGGTGGCTCAACTTAATATGGGGCTAGAAATGAAATCTCACAAATCAAAAGTTCAATTTTCATGGATCATGTTTCTTGATCTGAACTTCAATAAGCAACTAATAAATATCTTTTATTTTGGATAAAAACATCAACATTTGAAACCAAAAAAGTTTCTTGATCTTACTACCTCGTACTCCAACTCATCGAACGAGTTGACGAGAACCCAGTCCCCCACGTCCCGATCAGCGAACTGGGCGAGCGCAGGGGCGGTGAGCGCCGGGTACGGCGCGTCGTGGAACACGAAGGACGGGAACTCCCACCTCTCCAGCCCCGGCAACCCGGCGAACGGCTCGCTCCTGACCCCCGCGTTGTCTCCCTGCGGCGGCGGGTCCAGCAACCCGGAGTTGATGTAGTAGTACACAGCGCTCGCCGCGCATGACTGGGTGGAGAAGGGTACGGCAGGCCGACCCAGGCCCCGCGCCGTGCGCGCCACCCAGTGCATGAACGAGTCGTACACCACATGCGTGAAGTGGCCTTCCTTGATGAGCGCGGCGAGGGACACCGACCCACTCGACTCCAGCTTCTCCACATACTCGTCGATGCTTGCCGCCGACGAGAGGCCGCCCTCATCGTGGCCATCGGAGATGGACTTGACGCGCACCGGGCCGGCGTCGAATCGGACAGTTCTGGCGATGAAGCGGGTGACGAGGAGGGCAGCGGGCACGCCCTTGGACGCCAGCCTCTTGGCAAACTGCAGCATGGGGTTTATGTGGCTTTGGAACGGGTAGGGCACGAGCAGGACGTTGGCCATGGACATGGTTGCTTGCTAGTATCTGCGGGCCGGGAGAATATATAGAAGGTGCGCAATCTCCTTATGCTAAATTGACAATGTTATGTTACTGCGGATCGGATCAGGGAGGTATGCCCGATTATAAACATGCGATGCGAAGGCTAACATGCATGCATATGTGGTGAAAACGGAGGAGGTTTGTTGCTCCGTTCTGGCACCATTAATTCCAATAACTCCTTTCTGTTTTAGAAAACACACGTTCTATATTGACAAAGAGTTTATCCATGCATGGATCGGATTTATGCCATTCTGCTTATGAAAAACGTGGGAAATATGTGCAAATCAGCACGTTTCGGTTTCATTCACTTGTGATCTTGGGTACCTTTGTCAATTTATATTAGCAAGATGACCATAGTCGTCAGCTTGCTGGGTTTTTCTGACTCCTGACCTGGTTAAGAACCCTCTTCTGCCGGAAACAAAGTGGTACTGGTAATACTCCCTCCATCTCAAAATAAGTGTCGTTATTTTAGTAGAAAGTTTGAGCGCATAGATTTTGGACCCCAATAGGAGGACGATGCCATCGAACGATGAAGGTTTATCGAGCGAACGTTTCATCCTTACCCGATTGTTCGTTGTGGTCGGGGTCCAGGGCGACCCTGATTGGCCCATAGATATCATTTCACTGTTTCATTTTAAAAAATAGCATGAATATTATTTTTTATTAAAATGCCATGATCTAAAAAATGAAATTGTCATGCTGTATAAACAGTGAATATTTGTTTTTGCTATGGACCAAAAAACAAAAATACCATGTTGTAAAACTTAACTTTATTTGGTTTGCTATGCATAATTTCAGTAAATATGCCGTGCCATTGAAAAAAAATTCCATCCTCTTAATTACTAAAATGTCATGCTCTTAGTAATAAAATCGTCTCCTCTTATTGATTAAAATGCAATCCTTATTATTAAATTGGCATGCTCTTAATAATAAAATTGCCAACCTCTTATTAATAAAAATGGCATCTTCTTTGTAATAAAAATGTCATGCCAACAATAATAAAAATGCCACACTACCTAAGTAAAACCATCATGCTACATACACTAAAGCTACCAGGTCTAATAAAAAAAGGACATGCCAGTAATAATAAAAATGCCATTCTCTCTATGATAAAACAGTCATCCTCTCAATAAAAATGGCATACCACTGAAAATAATCCTCTCAATGATAAACAGCCATCCTCTTCATATTAACATTGCCATCCTCTAAATAATAAAAAATGCCAAGTTATTAATTTTAAAAAATGCCATGGTACCTACATAAACATGGCAAGTTTTTTTAAAACTTGTTCTCTAAGCCATGGCAAATTTTGTGATTTGTAAAAAACACATGGCAAAATAAAACAAAATAGGCACATTTTATCTTATAATGAAGAAGAAAATTTTGGATTTATGATTTTTTTTCTAGTCAAAGTTTCAAATGAAAAAACAAATTTAAAATAAAATAGCTTCATATGCGCATAGCAGGTTTGTCGCAAGTGCGCACAAACCGCTCTACAGTCTAAGTGGTAAGCCCACCTACCACCGACGCGGGTGGGCATGGTATCGAGTCCGGCCCAATGCACGTCTTTGGTTTGTTTTTTTGGAGAGTTTAACAAGGTTGTGTTCGCTAGAGAGAGGATTACAGCGAAAAACTCTAGAAAAATCTACGTGGCAGGCTGGCAGCGGCCTTGCGCCGAGATTCGTGCAACGGTAGAAAGGACGTTCGCTGGAAGCATCCCCATGACTGATGTTCGCTAGATAACATTTTCATAGATTTTATTGGATAAAACATCAACACTTGGAAAGAATGCCACGGGATGCGGATTAGATAGTGCACTTTCCATTCTGTTTTCATATTTTCTATAACAAATACAAATGTAAATATGTATGATATCGAATACCAACGCGGAGCGGATGTTACTCCAATACTAATATAGATATGACGTTAACTTGATTCAGAATGGATATGAATATCTTGCAAATCTGACGACATGATTGATAACAGAAACAAGTTGGCAACGATGTGATGAAATTAATCGGCTCATGCCCCGTACAATAAGTCAAGGCTAGACAGGTATACAGTTATATACTGCTTCCTATGTAGAGTATATTGGTTATAGTAACATCTTATATTATGAGACGGAGGTAGTACTATTCAATTGGCCGGACATATCCCGACATGGAAGGCTTCCATGCTCAAGAGAAGCGGCCAACTGATTCTTATCAACTCCACCCTCACGGCCACCATCATCTACCATATCCTTACCCTTGATCTCATGTATACAAAAAATTCCAAATAATCTAAATGAAGTTATTACGAAAAACACTTTACATAAAACCAGTTGGAAAAAATGTTAACCAACCATTTAAATTTTTAAAAATTTGTATTGATAAAATGTTTCACATGTATACAAAAAAAATACAATGTGTTCGAAAATATTGATCATGTATTTAAAAAATAATGATCAAGCATTTGAATTTTATTGTTAAAAAAGTATTTTACAAATGTTAATCAAGCATTTGAAAAATGTTAAATGTGTATAGAAAAATGTCGACCACGTATTTAAAAATATTAATCAAGCATTTAAAAAAATGTGAAAGGTGTATAGAAAAAATGTTGACCACATACTAAAAAATGTTAATAAAGCATTTGAAAATGTTAAAATTGTATAGAAAAAATGCTGACCATGTATTTAAAAAATGTCAATCTTGTATTTGAAAATTGTTAATCAAACATTTGGAAAATAATTAAAATCTGTACAAAAAATATTGACCATGCACCCAAAAAAATGTTAATATTTTATTTGAATTTTTTAAACATGTATTAGATATACACTGAAAATGTATTAATCATGTATTTCAAAATATTAAATGTGTATGCAATTTTTTCTAATGTATACAAAAAATGTTGAATATGTACTGAAAACCAAATAAAAAGAAGGAAACAAGAAAAACCAAAGATAACCGAGAAAGAAACAAAAAAAGAAAAAGGCATGAAAGAAAAAACCCAATGAAAATCAAGAAAAAAACGAAGAAAACTGACAAAAATAATAAAAATAAAAAACCTTGAAGAAACAGAAAAAATGGCAAGAACCATGAAAAAGTGAAGAAAAACGTTGAAAAGCAAGAAAAACAGAAAACCGGAAAAACCCGTAAAGAAAAACAGAAGAAATTGAAGAAAGAAAGAAAAAGAAATAGAAACCAAGGCGAAGCCAACCTAGCGAGCAAACATACCGAACCCAATTGACATCCAGCAAAGGAAAAAAACAGCGAAAAATGGGCCCTATAGGTGGAAGGAAATCCTTCACCAGGACGGGAGGAGTACTCACACTAACAAGATATTGTCATGACGTTAGAGAGTTTTTGTCCTCGCAGATCCGATTATTCGGATCTGGGCAGTTTATGTTGTTGCATCAATTTTTTTATTGGTCTGATTTTTTATGGATGTCAATTCATTCATCGACATCATTGTAAAAATATAGTGATTCGACGATTTGCATTTCTAGAGGATCATCCCCAGGCCAAATACGTTCATTAATCAAGGCTTCCCATATTTTTAGATGGGCGACTCAAGGCACTTTCAAAACCATTATCACTAATGCTTGTGTAGGTGAAAGAGTGACAACATCATTACTCCAGTCCAATTTCAGCCTCTTTATCGAAGTCTTTGGAGTATTTTTTTGAGTAGAGATTGATACCGCGAAGAAGGTGTTTTTAAGAGATTTCATTGTAATTCTTAGTCATAAAAGTTACTTTGTATTTTTTTGGATTTTAGTCCAAATCAGTGTACCTGTAATTAATTGTTACGAGTATGAATAGAGTTACATCTAAAAAAACTAACACGATATTGTCAAAATCACTAGTTAAGGAGCACTCTTTGCAAATGTCACTCTCACTTTCCCAGGTTGCGACAAATGTTGCACTGCAGGCACACCACGTATCGTAACCTGAGAGTCCTTTTTTCGTAGATTTGGACACATGATTTAAAATGTTTTATCTCTCAAACCATGCGTCCAAATTTCGAACCGTTTTCACAGTTTGATTTCTCGTGTCATGATTTTTAAAACTAGTTCCCATGTTGATAGGTTTCGACAATTTTTTTTCAAAAAAAGGGACAAAATCCCCCAAACTAGGAGCAGATTTCCCTTTCCGAGAGGCACAGCCGTGCCCCTCGCGGAAGCAAATCCATACCTCTCATAGTAGAAAAAAACAGGAAAACACGTTTTCCCCTTTTGCGAGAGGCACGGCTGTGCCTCTCTGGGAATGAAAAAGAAAGAAAATACATTTTTTTCCTTTTCGAGAGGCACGGTCGTACCGTGACTCTTGCAAAACCAAAACCTTGCCTCTATGAGAAGTCAATCCGTGCCTCCTATGGTACAAAAGAAAATCACTTTTTCCCTTTCCCGATGGGCACGGCCGTGCCTTTCGCGAAAACAAATCTGTGCCTCTACGAGAAGTAAATCCATGCCTCTCGTCATAGGAAAAAAGAGGAAAACACGTCTTTTCCCTTTTACGAGAGGCACGGCCGTGCCTCCGCAAGAAGTAATTCTTCGTGCCTCTTGCAAAAGGAAAAAAAAAAAGAAAACACGTTTTTTCGTGTCAATTTTTTTGTCCAAAACCTAAGAAAAGCCAGGGGAAACGGAAAAGCCAAAAAAAAACCCCGAAAAAATCATCTAAAAGCTGAAAACATGTGCAGAAAAATAAAATCCAAAGGGAGCACCTAGAGCGCTCTTAGCCTACCCGAAGGAGTGCTCTTTGATTAATTGCTCCCCGATATTGTCAACACAGACGTAGGCAACTTCGCCTGAACTGAACGCTGGACTGGGCGTTCCAAAAGAGAGGCCACACACCACAACTCTTTTTTTTCATATTTTTTGTTTATGTTCTTTTATTTGTTAGTTTAATTTTGTTTATATTTCCAATATTATTAATGTGTATATAATAAAATAATAATTTAGATAAAACGTTTAAAAAATGTTAATCAAGCATTTGAAAAATGTAAAATGTGTATAGAAAAAATATTTCTTATATATACAAACAATGTAAAAAAATATAATTTCTATGGAAAATATTGATATATTATTTTTAAAGAAATATCAAGTATGTGAAAAAACGCTAATAAAATAGT
>NC_057805.1:15225197-15261335 GCF_018294505.1 Triticum aestivum
ACATAAAAATGTATGCAAAAAATACAATGTGTATGACAAAAGTTAATCATGTATTTAATTTTTTAATGAATCATTTGAAAAAACATTGAGCATGTATTTAAAAAATGTTAATGAAGAACATGAAAATAATAAATTCGTGTAAAAATGTTTTTTACGTAAAAAAGTATACAGATAATATACAATGTGTATGGAATTTTTTATAATGTTGTTCATGTATTTAAAAAAATGTTCAATGTGTATAGAATGTTCCCGATGTATACAAAAAATGTACAAATGTGTATGAAATAAGTAAACCCCAAAAACATATATTTGAAAAAAATGTTTATTATGTATTTGATAAACTGAGAAATCAACCGATCAATTGATTAATTGGCCAATTAGCCTATTAATCCCCTACTCGCCAGCCAACCGAGCTGCTACCAGTTAACAATTTCCTCAATAATGAAGAAAACAAGAAAAACTAGAGAAAACCGAGAAAGAAACAACAAAACTGAAGAAGAAAAAAAAGAAAAGAGAAAAAAACCAGGAACCAGACGAAGAGAAAGGTGAAAAAACAATGGCAAAACAAAAAAATCCGAAGAAACCCGTGGAGAAAAAAGAAAACAAATGAACAAATGAAATGAAAAAAAACATAGAAGAACACATTGTACACAACTACCAGCGAAGGAGCGAGAGCGTTAAGAACGGACTGGCCTAGTAATGTACTCCCTCCGTCCCATAATGTAAAACGTCTAACATTATGGGATGGAGGAAGTACAACACTTGAAATAGGTTCAGGCGAGACAAAAGGTACTCTCGCTATAGGCGAGATATTGGGTTTGCGCTTATCCCCTTTGTATCTCTAAAATGGCTGATTGAATTTAGAACACCCAATTCAACCTAAAAAAGGTGACAGAGAATGAAATACAAATGGGTAATGGAGCAAATATACCAAAAATGCTATAATTTATATATATTCAATCTTATTACAATATATTTCATAATTCCTCGCATTGGTTCTAAAGGCTGGACCATGAGGCTAACTTATTCAATCTTATTACAACTGCATGGGAGCTTAACCAGAAGCTTGAATACATGTCTTCTGCTGAGAATTATTAAATTTCCCTAGCATACATGGCAGGCTCCCAGGAATTAAAACCCACCAGCAAATTTGGACTTGAGAAGTTCCACGACCCCGACCTCCACCCGTAGCGCCTTGGTGAGCACCAGCGTGGGGACTGGCGGGTTGGAACCGAAGAGTGTGATCGGCACGAACACGATGCCTGGGTTCTGGCTGTTGAAGGAGATGACCATGGAGGCCTCCGTCTTACCAACGTTCAACTGGAAGTGCATGATGCGGCGCGGGATAAGGAAGGTCTCTCCGGCGGACCGACGCGCACCACCCTTGAGTAGAGCTTGTTCCCGGAGTCGAGGCTGCCGAGAATTCCAAGGAGAAGCTCACCTTTCATCACGATGCCAATCAGCACGGGGGTGGATGTGCGGCGGGTTGGTGCCCCCTAGCACGAAGTCCATGCGGTTCATGGACACGCCCAGAGTGTTGGTACCGGGCCACTCGGCCACGTCGGGCTCCGGCATGGCCGAGCCGTTCGGGATGGACGTGTTGCCGGCCTGGGCCAGCTTGTCCGAGAAAAGGAAGTCGTCGCCGGCCTCCGACATGGGCTTGCATGGATGCCCGTTCACCGAGACCGCCTTGCCATCGAGGTCGGTGACGAAGAAGTCATGGAGAGGATCAGGGTCGATGCTAGGACGGCGGGAGCTAGGAACAGCATGGCGAACAGGCTAACTGCCAGGGTTTTAGAGTACCCCATTTCTTGCTATGCAACAAGCTTGGCTAGGACTGATCAGCTGGAGTTTGTTGATGGAGAGTGTGCAGGGCACTGGTGGTTGCTGCTATATGGTGGATGAGTGAGTGGTGAGGCATATGGAGTCCTTTATATAGGGAATCGGTGCACGTAACGCATGCATGGAGCTAATTAAGCTATGCATGTCGCCGCCGCATGCATGTGCAAATGTTTTTTTTTGTTGAGGAAACCATGGCTACAACTTAGACCACGGTGGGAATGCACTCCTTTCTCATTACATGTTTAGCGCCCGCTGGGACGTCCGCGATCATAAGGAAATCGCCAGAACTTCTCGCATAGGCAGCGAGCTCATGGGCCAATTTGTTCCTACTCCTGCTTACATTGCTGATCTCCGAGGAGGCAAAACCAGCAAGCAATCTCCTTGCATCTGCCATAATAGCACCAGCCCTAGAGGACAATCTCTGGGTCGCCCCCCCCCTCCGGGTATGGTCAAGTTAAATTCTGATGCCGCTTTCCTAGGGGAATCTGGAGACTCGTGGGGGGCAGCTGTGGCAAGGGACCATATGGGGATGGTGCTCATGTCCACTGGACGGCGCCTAGATCGGTGCAGATCAGTGGAAGAGGCGGAAAGCGCCGCGATCTTGATGGGGAGTTCGTGAAGCTATACAGTGGACAGATGATCCTAGAAACTGACTGCGCCTTTGTTGGTGGTGAGTTGCAGCCTGGGAGTCATAGCAAGTCTGCATGCATGTGCAAATGTGCACACACAGAGCAAGGCAGAGATGGAAATGGAGATGTCGGGATGAGCTAGCTTGTGATGGAAATGGAGATGGGGGCAAGGTGAGAGTCAAGGCCACTGCCGGCTGCTAAGGAAATGGGACCGACGGTGGAACAGAGACAAGAAGGAGGTGTATCTCAATGGAGTATTGCTCTTGGAAACCGGTTCATAATATTCGTGCACACATCAGCTCTCCAATCATATGAAGTTGAGGGGCGTGCTGGCTGATGGTGAAATGCCAGGGTCTTCGTTCAACAGCAAAAGAGAGGAGATGTAAAATGAATAAGCTATAGCTACGTCCCGTGTTCCTCAAGTCTCGACTGAAATTTTTTAACTCTTCAAGTGAGCGAGTTTAATTAGATGCACGGAGCGTGCGAATATTTCTGCGACGCACGCTAGGTTAATTATGCATTTTTTGCATTTCTCGGCTGTCCGTCCACCCGCCAGCCGTGGCCGTTTCGTCCATCATTGGGTTTATCTTAGTTGTGTAGTCACTGAAGGGACATCTCCATGCTGACGTTTAGAGCATCTCCAACAGATACACTAAATAAGCCGCGCGCCGGATAAAAATGGCTATATAGCGCGCGCGAGTGAAAGTAGCGCTTCAACAGCCGCACTATAATCCCGCGCGTGGTAAACAAGATTCAGGGCGCTGGAAAAAACAGCATCGTGCGCCCTATATTTTGTACGCCAGCTCCAGCTCCAAAGCGCCGGCTAGACGCACGCTGGATTCTACCGCGCCTGGTGAAGCGCTACAGCGGCGTGTTAAATTTTGGAGCGCCTGGAAGAGCAACCACTCTTCTGCGCGTGCTAAAACGCTATTTCAGCTCTGTAATTTTCTTTAGCGCCCGGTAGCACGGCGTCTGTTGGAGATGCTCTTAGCACATAGCATGATGGTCAGAAATGGGAAGCTTCTGGTCGCGGCGTACCTACCCTGAACTGAACCTGGCTACGGTCTCTCTCAAATAAGTAGTTCTTTTGTTTCTTTTCTCGGTCGATGACTTGTTGCCAATAATATGTAGCACGTTCGCGCAGAGAAGGGATTCTCATTGGCTACTGCCTGACCGATCAGGGAGCAAATCAAGTTCAGATATACTACTATATGGCATCCTGTCTGTCTCCTTGCAGTTTAAATATTCGACTGGCCAAGCAAGATATGGCGCCAGCAAAACAACGAAAACATGGTTGTCAGTGGCAATCAACGGGCCTGTTACGAGTCAGACTTTCTGACCGTGATCCATCCAGCACACTCGCCCACCACTCCCTATCTCCAGTACCCCCATTTAAAATTTGTATACCCCTAAAAAAACTTAAAATTTGTATTACAACTTTGATATTACACTATTATATACTAATAATATACCTTCATTTTTCCATATTATTATGTAATGCTTTGAATTTCCTATTTTTTTAAAACAGCGAAGGCACCATACAAAGTATGTACAAAAAATATTGATCTTGAAGGCTCGTAATATTTTTATATGAACGTAAAAAAATTACAAAGTTCATATAGGAATTAGGCGTTATTCTGACTTGATTTGCTATTTTTAGGCATTCAAACTAATTTATAGGTATTTAATGGATATAATTAAAACCGGAACTACAAGTATATTTTAAAATGCCCGCAATTTGGTAAAAAAAATCATATTTAATTTATTAAGTATCTTGGGAGATACTATCTGAGAGATGTATGAAAAAAAAATCAAACACCTAGTTGGCAAAATACAAACCTTGGTGGCATTTATTTGTTGTTCGATTTAAGAAAAAAGGCAAATGAAGTTTGAAAAATATGAAATTTTGAATGGTGGCCTGATTGAGAGAATGAAAATTCATACCATCACCACGATCACTCAGCTGGATTGCCGCCATAATCTGGTAAAAGCATGTGGAAAAGTCCTCTGGCCCAACGACTTGTCTGGGAAAATGAGATTTTTTATACGGACAAAGAAAAGAAGATGTGGATGCATTTACATACGTCCACAAATCTTGAACTGGTACATTCACAATGTATTCTTGCAACTTGATGTTTTTTTTCGAAGAAACGATATTCTACCATGCATGGATCCACTGTCGGTGATTGCTTGAGATTCGTGCTACTTTTTTGGTTGTTGTTAAAATTTATCTTGTTTCTTTTTTTTTGCGGATTTTTTATCTTGTTTGAAAGTGTTAAAGCAGGTGTTTCCTCTTGTTCAAAAGACTATCATAATGGTTCATTGTGTATCATCGTTTGTCAGCAGATCCAACCTGAAACAAGTGCATTTTCTTGTTGGTACATAATGAATATGATGAATTGATGATACACTTTGAACCAAGAAAAAAAAAACCGAACGAAACATTTTGAAACAAAATTAAATTTTGACAACAACCAAAAAAGTAGCACGAACTCAAAGCAACAACGCACAGTGGATCCATCCCGTGCACTATAGAAAAAAAACTCATGTTTTCTTGTTCATTTTGGAGATTGCTACAATGCATTGAACTGGTATATTTTGCATTCTGACAATGTATTCTCGTAACTTGGGAGCATGTTTAATGATTTGAAGATTGCTCACCACACGGTCACCATGCAAACTTGAGAGCATGTCTGACTTATAAGATCATACTCGGACAAATATATGAAAATGATACTTATATATTCCGTTCAACAAAAAGAACAAATACGACAATAAAAAGTAGTACATTTTGATTTCTCGTATTGGCTCTGAAGGCTAAACCGCGAGGCTAACTTATTCAATCTTATTACAACTGCATGCGAGCTTAGCTAGAAGCTTGAATACGTGTCTTCTGCTGAACAATTATTAAATTTCATTGGCATGCATATATCCAATTATATACTAAGACCATTTCAGGGCAGGCTCCCAAGGATTAAGACCCACCAGCGAACTTGGACTTCAGAAGTTCGACGACCCCGGCCTCCACCCTTAGAGCCTTGGTGAGCACCGGCGTGGGGATTGGCGGGTTGGAACCGAAGAGCGTGAGCGGCACGAAGACGATGCCAGGGTTCTGGCTATTGAAGGAGACAACCATGGAGGCCTCCGTCTTACCAACGTTGAACTGGAAGTGCATGAGGCCGCGTGGGATGAGGAATGTCTCTCCAGCACGCACCACCCTTGAGTAGAGCTTGTTTCCAGAGTCGAGGCTGCCAAGGATACCAACGAGGAGCTCACCTTTCATCACGATGCCGATCTCGGTTGCACGCGGGTGGATGTGAGGTGGGTTGGTGCCCCCTGGTGAGAAGTCCACACGGTTCATGGACACACCAAGCGTGTTCGTACCGGGCCACTCGGCCACGTCGAGCTCCGTCACAGCCGAGCCATTCGGGGTGGACGTGTTGCCGGCCTTGGCCAGCTTGGACGAGAAGAGGAAGTCGTCGCCGGCCTCCGACATGGGCTTGCATGAATGCCCGTTCACCGAGACCGCCTTGCCATCGAGGTCGGCAACGCAGAAGTCCTGGAGAGGGTCAGGGTCGGAGGCCAGGACGGCCGGAGCAAGGAGCAGCATGGCAAACAGGCCAGCCCCTAGGTTTTTGGAGTAACCCATGGCTTGCTATGTAGCAAGCTTAGCTAGCAGTGATCAGCTAGAGTTTGTTGATCAAGAGTCTTTGAGGCACTGGTGGTTGCAGCTAAGCTGTGGTGGATGAGTTAGCGATGAGGCATATGGAGTCCTTTATATAGGCTGGCATGCATGCATGCTTGCCTATGCCGCATGTGTGAACACCGGAAGCAGAGTTATTTTGCTGAGGATAGAGTATATTATTGATATTATTGGCGTCGAGATCTCACCTTGTGAAGAAATTGAAGATGGCCCAAGGTCAGAAGTCAAGGCCATACCGGCTGCTAAGGAAAATGGGACCTGCTGCGAACAGAGACAACGAGGAGGTAACAAAAAAGGAAAGAAAAGAAAGAAAAAAAGACAACGAGGAGGTGTATCTCGAATCAATGGAGTATTGCGCTTGGAAACAGATGTTCACAAGATTCGTGCACACCTCTACTCAACGATGATCTTGATTTCGTCTAGGATTCAGAAATTCAGGCAAAAATGGCAAGGTATAGAAGGATAAGCGCAACTATTAGTAACCACCAGTCCACCACTATTGGTTCATATAAGTACCCACGCAAAAAATATCATATTAGTTTGGGCCGGCCCTCCCATAAGGCTACTACCAGTGCCATTCGTGGTGCTGCAACAAGCTGTAAACGAACTCTGCATTGTTTGCTCTCTCTCTTCTAATACATCGACACGCAAGCCTTTTGCGTGTTTGCAAAAAAAATTAGTTACCCACAAAAATATATATCATATTATTACTCGTACAAAAATATCATGTTACTACCCACAACTACAATGTCATACTCCGTCCATTTCACAATATAATATGTTTATTTTTTTTCTAAAAGCCTAATCTTTCTATGTTTGACTAATATTATAGCAAGAAATACCAACATTTGCCAAAAAAATTATATTTAAGGGTAAATATAATGATACTAACTTCGTATGGTAGATATTTATATTTTTTTCGAATAGACTTGGTCAAGGATTAAGAAGTTTGACTTTTCAAAAGCCTAATACACCTGTACTTTGAAAATAGGGACTAACGCAAAAATATCAGATAGACCAATCTTTGTGCAGATATGTATTATAAATATTTGGTTAGTGTTTTATAGAGATTAAAAGTGGTGCCTTGAAGAGCTGGGCTATATGTTTGAAAAAATGGCAAGGTGGGAAGGATAAGTGAGCTTGTAAATGGAGATTTTTCAGAGAACGAGTGCAATATAGATGCGCGGGCGCACGCACACACACCATCATCATATGCACACATTCACACAATGTCCACTCAAGAGGCAAGACTAGAATCATGGAGCTTCAAGTATGGCGAAGTCACCAAAGACTCCGCTATCGACGCGGTTACTGGTGTACAACCACATGTTGGTTTCAGGGTGTAATTAAGCAGAGATTGAGTTAGTTCGAGGGAGCAGGGCATGAGTTTGTTCTGTTTAAGGATCAGGGCTTGCCATTGGTGTTTGAAACACGAGCAATGTGTACCCTAAAATTTGTAAACAGGAGAATGTGTTCTGAATTTAATCATGATGATTTGATGGGTGGGTGACATGCGGCCATGCGGTGCTCCACCTGGCGGAGGGGCTAGCCGCACCGGCCGGGTACACCGGAGACTGGAGACAGGGAGAGGCGGGCCGATGCATGCGCTGGATGGATCACGGTCAGAAAGAAAGTCTGACTCTTCAACACAACAGGCTCGTTGATTGTCACTGACAGGCACGTTTTCGTTGTTTCGCTGGCGTCTCACGAATTTTAAACTATGGTGATCAGTCGTTGATTTGCTCACTGATCGATCAGGCGCGTGCTTCACTTGTACGAGTAGCCAATGAGAACCCCTACACTGCGCGAACGTGCAATATACTGTTGGCAACAAGTCATCGAGAAACGAATCAAGAAACTATTTGAGAGAGACCGGTGCCAGGTTCAGATCAGGGTTGGTACAATCATGCCATACGCTGAACGTTAATTAGCAGATGTCTCTCTCTTCAGTGAGTACAGAACTAGAGATAAACCGGCGGATAACTCAAGTCCGGCCGCCACCACCAACGGCTGCGTTGCACGTTGCTGCTTGGCCTAGACCAATTAGCAAAGGTTGAAATAGCGGACTAAACTGTGGCTGGATGCATGGTTAGGAGGGCTATCCCAGTCCATCAACGTTTAAATTTTAGACTTGATGCTGGTGCTTATATTTTTTTTAGATTTATTTCAGGCCTTTTGGTGATGTGTGTTCAATGGAAGTAGATGATTCCGTTGACTATGAAGGCATCAGTGGCGACTTCATCAATCTCAGGATGATATGATGGCTCAGTCTTTTGAAGGTACTCATATATAGAAATAAGATATGCGTGCGTATATTCATAAAAATAAATGTATGTGTGTATGTATGAAAGTCTACGTTTCTACTGTATTAAAAAACAAACAACGGCTGAAATAGCTACACACATCGCAGTCGCTCGTCCAAGCCCAACGGTGGACAGCCTCTAGCGAGTTCCTGTCTGAGCCTCGTCGATCGGTTGTAGCATCCACGTCTCCGGGCTTCGTCCAATCTGACCGGCTGTTAGTACGAGAAAAATGCAGCGAGTCTACGCGGCTCGTTGAACTCACGTCAGATTGAAACAATAGATGTCTTATTCAAAGTCGCAACAAGGCCTGACGCTCCCCTGAACAAACCAACCATCTCCTGCACGGCTGCACCCCAACGAGCTCATCTAGCGCCATATCCGAGAAATTGGGATATTTCAATATGAAACAATACAAGGAAGATGTGGATGCATTTACATATATGTACAAAGCTTGAACCGATACATTTGCAGTGCATTCCCATAACTTGAGAGCATGCTTTTTCGAGAAATGATGTTCTACCATGCATGGATCCACCGTAAGTGACTGCATTGAGATTCATGCTACTTTGTTAGGTGTCGTTAAAGTTTATCTTCATTCAAAGTGTTGCATTAGGTTTTCCCTCTCGTTAAAAAGTTTATCATAATGGTTCGTCTGTATCGCCGCTTATCATCAAATTATATCTAAAATAAGTGCAATTTATTATTGCTAAAAACTGAGATACGATGATACAAAAACGAACGAAGCATTATGAACCAAGATCAATTTTGACAACAACCAAAAAATTAGCACGAATCTGAAAGCAACAACGGATGATGGATCCATATATGGAATGTCCCATGCATGGTACAAAAACCACTCTCTTGTTTTTTGTACATTTTGCAGAGTGCTACAATGCATTATTGAACCGATACATTTTACATTTTACAATATATTTCGGTAACTTGAGAACATGTTTCTAAATGGGTTGGAGATTGCGCACCAAGCTGCCGCGACTAAACTTTAGAACATGTATGACTTACAAAAGGGTAAACGGACAAATTTACAAAAATGATAATTATATATTCTGTTCTATGAAATAACAAAGACGACAATAAAAAGTAGCACATTTCAATTCCTCGTATTGGTTCTGAAGGCTGAACCGCGAGGCTAACTTATTCAATCTTATTACAACCGCATGCGAGGTTCATAACCAGAAGCTTGAATACATATCTTCTGCTGAGAAATATTAAATTTCACTAGCATTTATATATTGAATTATATATTTATCATTTCGGGTAGGCTCCCCCGGATTAAGATCCACCAGCGAACTTGGACTTGAGAAGTTCCACAACCCCGGCCTCCACCCGGAGTGCCTTGGTGAGCACCGGCGTCGGGATCGGTGGGTTGGAGCCGAAGAGCGTGAGTGGCACGAAGACGATGCCGGGGTTCTGGCTGTTGAAGGAGACGACCATGGAGGCCTCTGTCTTACCGACGTTGAACTGGAAGTGCATGAGCCCGCGCGGGATGAGGAACGTCTCTCCAGCACGCACCACCCTGGAGTAGAGCTTGTTTCCGGAGTCGAGGCTGCCGAGGATTCCAACAAGGAGCTCACCTTTCATCACAATGCCGATCTCGGTTGCGCGCGGGTGGATGTGTGGCGGGTTGGTGCCTCCAGGCGCGAAGTCCACACGGTTCATGGACACGCCCAGAGTGTTGGTGCCGGGCCACTCGGCCACATCGAGCTCTGTCACGGCCGAGCCGTTCGGGGTGGAAGTGTTGCCGGCCTTGGCTAGCTTGGATGAGAAGAGGAAGTCGTCGCCGGCTTCCGACATGGGCTTGCATGGGTGTCCGTTCACCGAGACCGTCATGCCGTCAAGGTCGGCGACACAGAAGTCCTGGAGAGGGTCAGGGTCGGTGGCCAGGACAGCGGGAGCAAGGAGGAGCATGGTGAACATGCCAGCTATGAGTTTGGAGCAGCCCATTGCTTGCTACGGAACAAGCTTAGGTAGGATTGATCAGCTAGAGTTTATGATCGAGTGTGTCCAAGGCACTGGTGGTTGCTGCTAAGCTGTGGTGGATGAGTTAGTGCTGAGGCATATGGTGTCCTTTATATAGGGCCTGGATCAGTGCATTCATGCATGCATGTATATGTATGGTGCTCGCTATGCATAAATGTCTTCACCGCATGCATGTGCTGCATGTGGGAACGCTGGATAGAGTATATTATTGATATTATTGGCGTCGAGATCTCATCTTGTGATGAAAATGGAGATGGCCCAAGGTCAGAAGTCAAGCCATACCGGCTGCTAAGGAAATGGACCTGCAAACGGAGACAACAAGGAGGTGTATCTCAATGGAGCATTGCGCTTGGAAACAGATGTTCACAAGATTCGTGTACACCTCTACCCATCGATCATCTTGATTTTGTCTAGGCTTCGGAAATTCAGGCAAAAATGGCAGGTTAGAAGGATAAGCACAACTATTAGTAACCACCAGTCCACCACAAGTACTCATGCAAAAATATCATATTATTACTCATACAAAAGTGTCACATCAGTACCCACAAATATTATTAATTCATACTCCCTCCGTTTCAAAATATTGAAGATACTTTATTTTTTAGAAAGATTAAGAAGTTTGACTTTTAGAAAAATCAATACACCATTTTTTTAGCTTTCCAAAAAGAGATTGATACACCTTTTAGAAAATAACAAAATGAACTTTTTCAAAGATTAAGAAGTTTGAGTTTTCAAAAGCCCAATACACTTGTACTCCCTCTATAAACTAATACCAGAGCATTTAGATTACTAAAGTAGTGATCTAAACGCTCTTATATTAGTTTACGGAGGGGGTACTTTGAAAACGGAGGGAGTCACGCAAAAATATCAGTTCTAGCAATCTTTTTGCAGTTATTATAAATATTTGGTGAAGATTAAGAGTGGTCCTTGGAGAGGTGGGTAATATGTTCAAAAAATGGAAGGTGGGAAGGATAAGTGGGCGTGTAAGCGTGCAACGATTCCAGTCTACTTAAGGCTAGAATCGTGGAGCTTCAAGAATGACGAAGTCAGCAAGGACTTCACTATCGACATGGTCATTGGTGGGATAGATATACAACCACATGTTGGTTCCAGGGTGTAAGAAGAGACTGAGATAGCTCGACGGACCAGGGCATGAGTCAGTTTTGTTTGAAGGATGAGAATTGTATCAGTGCTAACCATTGGTGTTTGAAACAATAGCAATGTGTAGCCTAAAATTTAAAATTTGTAAACAGGAAACTGTGTTCTAAATTTTAGCATGATCGGCGCATTTGCTAAACAACAAACGTAATGGCGTTTAGGTTCGATGTGTAAAAGACATGGGCAATGCCAGCGTAAAGTTTAGTTATTAGCGATTTTGCAAGTAAAATGCAGTCTATCCTACATGACATATACTCCCTCTATCATGGTTTGTAAGGCATCATAGTATTTTGGGTCGAACTTTGGCTAAAATAAAGTACGAGTCAAATTAAAAAATCTTTCTTTTGAACACAAATTTAACACTCCATTCGATCCGTATTAATTGAGGCAGCCTTTATTACATAGTTCATATGCTAGTCAAAGTACGAGCTAGTAAAAATGTATCAGGGTGCCTGGGAAAATATCTGGTGCACCGGAGCTTGTGGTGCTACCGGTGCACCGAACTCACATTATGTTTTTAAAATGTGCAAAAAATTATGAAAATAAATTAGCACTCACACAACATTAATGTAGGTTGTCACAAAATTTCAAGTCAAAATTTGAAACGTAACTTGGAAAATAAAAATGACAAATTCAACACCGAATAGTACATAACGTAACTTGGGCTTTAGATTTGGCCCATTATCACACTGATGTCAAATTTGTCATTTTTGTATCTTCAAAAATATTTTAAATTTCTGTACGAAATTTTGTGATTTCATATATTGATGTTGCGTTAACGTGCTAGATTTTTTTTCAGATTTTTTAAAATATTTTATGGTATCCGGTGCACCGGTAGCATCACAAGCGCGGGTGCACCAGATACATTCCCCAGGGTGCCTTGCAACAACACACCCTAAAAATGTTGTTCCTTTCGAGTTGACACGGGATATGGCAAGAAGCGGAAGGCCTCAATCGGTGATGCATGATTGATGCGTCGGTGACATGCGGGTCGGGTGCTTGCTGGGACGCGGACTGGGGGAGGGGCCAGCCCGCCCGGTACTCCGGTGCGCTGGATGGGTCGAACACGGTCAGAAAGTCTGAGCTGCAACATAACAGGCTCGTGGATTGTCACTGACAACCATGTTTTCGTTGCTTCGCTGGCGTCTCACGAATATTTAAACCGCGTGGAGATATCGATCTGCCATTGATTTGCTCACTCATCAGGCACGTACGTACTCCTACTAGCCAATGAGAATCCGTTCTCTGCTCGAACGTGCTATTATTGGCAAGTCGTCGACCGATCGCAGATTCGCAGCCAGGAAGAAGAGAAAGCTCCCATCTCTGACCATCATGCTACACGCTGAACGTTAACATGGAGACGTCCCTTCAGCGAGTACACAACTGCAGATAAACCGGCGACCACCCAACGGCTGCCTTGACGATCCACTAGCTTGCGGCACGGTTGAAATTAATGGCAACACACGTCGCAGTCGTCCAAGCCCAACGATAGACAAAATGGGTGGATACAGCCGATCGAGAAAATGCAAAATTAACCTACGTGTATGTACTTGCAGAATGAAATTCTCGCGCCATGGTCGCTTATTCGCTGAGAAGTACTCCCTCCGTAGTGATCTAAAAGCTCTTACATTAGTTCACGGAGGGAGTACTAACTTTGTGCTAAACCAGCGACAGGTATTATCGATCAGAGGGACCGAAGGAGTACCAAAAGGCCTTCAACAGCATAATGGTGGATGGATTCATCATCACATCAACGGAGCAAAGGGCTTGGTGGTAGAAGACACTGGCATTTCACCATGAGCAAGCCGGCCCCTGAACTTGATTAGCCTAGATGAAACCCATATGATTGACGAGTAGAGGTGTGCACGAATATTATGAACCCGCCGTTTCCAAGCGCAATACTCCATTGAGATACACCTCCTCCTTGTCTCTGTTCGTTGGTCCCATTTCCTTAGCAGCCGGCAGTGGCCTTGACTCTGACCTTGCCCCCATCTCCATTTTCATCACAAGCTAGCTCATCCCGACTCTGACCCTGAGCATCTCCATTTTCATCACAAGGTGAGATCTCGACGCAAGTACTACCATATGTATAATAAACGCTGCCTCATGTGTCCATTTGCACATGCATGCGGTGACGACATGCATAGCTTAATAATTAGCTCCATGCATTCGTTGCGCGAACCGATCCCCTATATAAAGGGCTCCATATGCCTCACTACCACTCATCCACCACAGCTTAGCAGCAACCACCAGTGCCTTACACACTCTCGATCAACAAACTCTACCCGATTAGTTGCATAGCAAGCAATGGGGTGCTCCAAAACCCTAGTAGCTGGCCTGTTTGCCATGCTATTCCTAGCCCCGGCCGTCCTGGCCACCGACCCTGATCCTCTCCAGGACTTCTGCGTCGCCGACCTCGACGGCAAGGTGGTCTCGGTTAACGGGCACACGTGCAAGCCCATGTCTGAGGCCGGCGACGACTTCCTCTTCTCGTCCAAGCTGGCCAAGGCCGGCAACACGTCCACCCCGAACGGCTCCGCCGTGACGGAGCTCGACGTGGCTGAGTGGCCCGGTACGAACACGCTGGGTGTGTCCATGAACCGCGTGGACTTTGCGCCTAGAGGCACCAACCCGCCACACATCCACCCGCGTGCCACCGAGATCGGCATCGTGATGAAAGGTGAGCTCCTTGTGGGAATTCTCGGCAGCCTCGACTCCGGGAACAGACTCTACTCCAGGGTGGTGCGCGCCGGAGAGACCTTCCTCATCCCCCGTGGCCTCATGCACTTCCAGTTCAACGTCGGTAAGACCGAGGCCTCCATGGTCGTCTCCTTCAACAGCCAGAACCCCGGCATCGTCTTCGTGCCGCTCACTCTCTTCGGCTCCAATCCTCCTATTCCGACGCCGGTGCTCACCAAGGCGCTCCGAGTGGAGGCCGGGGTCGTGGAACTTCTCAAGTCCAAGTTCACCGCTGGGTTTTAATTCCCGGGAGCCTTCCCTGAAATGATCAATATCTAATTCAATTTATGCATGGTAGCAAGATTTAATAATTCTCAGCAGAACACATGTAGTCAAGCTTGGGATTAATTTGGCATGCAGTTGTAATAAAATTGAATAAGTTAGCCTCAGGGTTTAGCCTTCAGAACCAATATGAGGAATCGAATGTACTACTTTTTATTGTCGTCTTTGTCCTTTCATTGGACGGAATATATAATTAGCATTTTCGTATATTTGTCCGATTGCCTTCTATATGTCAAAACATGTGCAAAGTTTACGTCACGACGACATGGTGAGCGGTCTTGAAGTCTTTCAGAAAAAATGCTCTGAAAATTACGTGGACACATTGTCAGAATTCAAAATGTTCCATGCATGCATTGTAGCAATCTCCAGAATGTGCAAAAAAACATGAGAGTGGATTTTCTACCATGCACGGAATATCCCGTACATGGATCCACCGTCCGTTGTTGCTTAGAGATTCATACTACTTTTTGGTTGTTCTAAAAAATTATCTTGTTTCACAATGTTCCATTCATTTTTTTTCCTTGTTACGAAGTGTATCATCATATTTCAGTCAAGTGGCTCACCGCTTAGTTATATGGTAGACCTCCGTGCTCACCCATGGTGGGGGGATTGTGTTGTTCAAGGAGGTTCTCTCGGCCATGACTATTTTTCAAAGTTCCACGGAAAGCAGTAAAAGTTGGAGCCAACGCCCGCTCCGCTCCTAGGGGGGCGGCACGGGTGAAACCCTAGCCGCCGCCCCCGTTTCCCCTCTTCTCCATCCACCCCGCTGCCGCCGGAGGAAACCGACGGATAAGGCCCGTTCGGTGGATGGCGGTGGCGGGCTCTCGTCCTCTCCTGCCGAGGGGACCTCCGGCCTTGCGCGGGGGCCGGCCCTAGACGGCGTTGGCGCTCGGCGGAGCTCGGAATCGGGGCGGCAGCCTCAACTTTCTGGTGGTGGCTTGGCTGGAGCGGCTGCGAGGGCAGCGCGGCGGCCACCATTGGATCTAGGTGGTGCTGGCCATGACGAATTGTGTGGCGCTGGATCAAGATTTGAAGACGGAGATGCCATCCATGGCGGCGGCGGTCACTTGCGGTTTGACTGTGATCCGATCTGATTCCAATCTG
The DNA here is from genome assembly GCF_018294505.1 of Triticum aestivum. Lineage (NCBI taxonomy): Eukaryota > Viridiplantae > Streptophyta > Magnoliopsida > Poales > Poaceae > Triticum > Triticum aestivum. The sequence continues at coordinate 15,240,956 of NC_057805.1, forward strand.
CGGATTAGGGACATGGACAACCACGGCTGCAACTGGACAACTGAAGGGATCCTTTTCCCAAGTTTGTCATCAGCTGATGGCGAGGATGACATGGGTCTGCCGAAGGTGCCCTTATCGTGGGTTCCGGTGGCTCCTGGCCGCGGCGTCGCCAGTCAACTAGCTCATAGGAGCACAGCTTTTCCCATCAGAACTGTGTGTGTGAGCAATGGACAATGGATGGAATGCCAAACATTCAGGCTGAAGACGTTCTGAGATGTGATGTTCCATGGTCCCTGTGCACGAGGATTATGCATATTCGTTGCCGAGTGGTCTAGAACACGACGCATGTGGGCGTTTGTCTGTGTTCGGCATTGTCAAGGATTGAAGGAATGAAGGGGGTGGTCCAGCGGTTGCAATAACACTTCGTGGTTGCGTTTGGTGGTGCTACTTCAGTACCGGGACTGGAGTTTCAGGGTGAAAACCCATGGTGTGTCCTTCGCCGGTCATACCTGGCAATGGCGGTATTTCGATATCGTTACCTTGTTGAAAGCATTGCATGAAGTTGCTCAGTTCTTCTCTCAGGGTGAAAACTCAGGATTTAGTATTTGACTGAATCCGGCAACGGTGACACTTGTGTGTCCTTATCTTCTTGAAGACGTTGCTTTTGGAGAACCTACTCGCAGCCCGTGTGTTGTCACGGTAGTGCTTGGTATCGTTGTTGGTTACGGCGTGTCTTAGATCTTTTTTTTCTTTTGTTATTTTTTCTTTTTTCTTTTTGGCTGTGTGCATCCTTGATGCCTCGAGTTACTCGTGGCATTGAGTTGTTGCAGAGGCCGGGTGTACTTGATATCATCTTGATATTAATATATTACCCTTTGTCAAAAAAAATATGGATTTGCTACAATGGGTCTTCTAGTGTCTCAACAAAAAATATTACAGCGTTTCTTGCGTGTGGGTGTAAAGAAGCCAAGGGCAGCCATCTCCGTGGTCTGGGAGCAAGTGCGTCAACCAACAGAGTTTGGCGGGGTCATACTTCTTATGGTGCGTTAACTCCCTATTTCAATTTTTTTTAGAATGTTCAAAGTATTACTCCCTCCGTTCGGAATTACTTGTCACAAAAATAGATGTATCTACAACTAAAATACATCTAGATACATTCATTTTTTGGACGAGTAATTCCAAACGGAGGGAGTACATAACAAGATAAAAAATGAAGGTATATAAGTACATAAATAGTAAATATCAAGTTGTAATACAGATTTTAAGTTGAAATGATGAAGCCGTTGTGAGTTCAACTTTAAACATCATAATTTCACTTCGAAACCTATGATGCTTCCCCGGAGATGCTTCGGTTTTTCGGCAATGTACAGCCCACGTTTTGTAAAACTGGTTGAAATTTTAACACAACCCCTTGAGGTCATATCATGGCACCATGCCAAATGTCATATTTTTCATGTTTCGTTTACCATTTAAAAAAAATTTAAAACTGATAAATGCAACTAAGAGTTTGAATTTTGCCAACTAAAAAGTTTAAATTTTCCATACATCTCTTGGATAACACCTACCATGCAAGGTACTCTAGAATTTAAATACGATTTTTCTTCCAAATTGCAGGCATTGTTTTAATATAATGTAGTTCAAATTTTAATCATATCCATTAATTACCCTAAAAAATCATTGAGTGCCTAAAAAATTACCAAATCAATTGCAAAAAAATGCATAATCTTGGCACGGACTTTGTAATATTGGAAGTTAAATGTATAAATGGTTTGGAGCCTTCGATATCAATTTAGGAAAAAAATGGATCTTAACCCTAGCTCAAACCCTAAATTCTAAAAAGTTATACCAGTGAGCAGTATGTGGTGCTTGTCTTTTTTGGTGAGAAGTATGTGGTGATTGTCACTGGTAAAGACTTACCAATGACGAGTATGCCTTTACGCTTGTCACTGATATCCTTACATATACTACCCGCACGGGACTTGGAATTTTTCCCCCCAAATCACATGCCCTAACCCCCAATCGAGCACGTTGCCTCCGATGTCGCCTACCGCCACCACCACCCCGCGCCAGATGGGACTCCCCGTGCCTCCCACGCATGTCACGGTCTCCACTGGCTCACCGCTGACTTGTGTGTCCCTCCCCCTCCTTGGTCTCCACCCCCGCTCACACTACTCAACCCCGACGTCGGCCGGTGCCTCGTCCCCAAGTACAACCCTCCTCTGCCTCCTCTACCTCTTCTACGCCACCTTTGCCTCCTACTAAACATGTCGGATGATGCCGAACTTCTCTGCCGGCCGCCACCCTAGGAGGCGGCACGGGGGCGGATCCGGGAGGGGGGAGAGGGAGGGGTGGGGGGCGGGGACGGCCGGCGGCCGGCGGCGATGGGGGCCTTAGGAAGGCCGGCGGCGGCGGGGGCAGTGTGGGAGGAACCCTAGAGAGCCCGCGCCTAAACTCCGTTTATGTCGTGCGTAGTGATCTTGTTTTGTTCCCGTTGACTACGAAGATGTCAGTGGTGACTTCATCAATTTCAAGATGATATGCTAGCTTCATCTCTCAAAGGTGCTCATAGAAATAAGAAATGCATGCGTGTGTTCATAAAGATGAGTGTATTTGCGTATGGATGAAATTAAGTCTACATCTCTACTGTGTTAAAAAATAAACAAAGGTTGAAATAGCTGCACACATCGCACTCGCTCGTCCAAGCCCAACGGTGGATAGCCTCCTGCGAGTTCCTGTCCGAAGCATCCACGTCTCCGGGCTTCCTCGAATTTGACCGACGATTAGTACGAGAAAAATGCAGTGATCCTTTGCGCCTCATTGAACTCACGTCGCATTGAAACAATAGATGTCTTATTCAGTGAGTACAGAACTAGAGATAAACCGGCCGATAAGTCAAGCCCGCGACCACCCAACGGCTGCGTTGCACGTTGCTGCTTGGGCTAGACCAATTAGCAAAGGTTGAAATAGCGAATCAACCTGTGGCTGCATGATTAGAGCATCTACATCGGGACTCCTCAAATTGATCGGGGCGGGCGCGGGGACCACTGATCGGACATGAGAGAGAAGCAAAAAGTTGACCCAACTGGACCCCTCACATCATCCCTATACGCCCGGGCTGTCCGCGAACCCTCATATCCATCTCAAGTATGGAGAAGATATGAGGGCTCGCGGACGCGCCCGGGCGTGGGCAGTCTCAGCCCGATCCGGCGCATTTGCTAAACACCAAATGTATTGGCGTTTAGGTTAGATGTGTAAAAGCCATGGGCAATGGCAGTATAAATTTTAGTTTTTAGTGATTTTGCGAGTAAAATGCGGTCTAGCCTACACGACATATATACTCCATCTATCATGGTTTGTAAGGCATTGTACTATTTTGGGTCGAGCTTTGGCTACTAAAATAATGTACGAGTCAAATTTGTAATAAGAGTATAAGATTTTTTTTCCTTTTAAACACAAATTTAACACTCCCTGCGATCCAAATTAATTGACGCAGCCTCAGCCTCTGTATAATATTCCTTTGCTAGTCAAAGCATGAGCTAGTAAAACATGAGGGTGCCTTGCAACACTCGGTAGAAATGTTCTGCCTTTCGAGTTGACACGACCGAGAGATGGCGAGAAGCGGAAGGCCTGGATCGGTGATGCATGATTGATGGGTCGGTGACATGCGGATCGGGTGCTTGCCGGGACGTGAACTAGGGGAGGGGCCAGCCGGCCGGCTACTCCGGAGAATCGGAGAAAGGGAGATGCGGGCCGCCGGTGCGCTGGATGGATCGAACACGGTCAAAAGGTCCGACCTGCAGAACAACAGGCTCGTTGATTGTCACTGACAACCATGTTTTCGTTGTTTCGCTGTCGTCTCGCGAATTTTTAAACTGTGTGGTGACAGGAAGAGGCAGGGCGCGTACGTACGTTGATTTGCGCCCGAATTTTCGCTGTCGTTTCGCTGCGATCGATCTGCCACTGATTTGCTCACTCATGAGGCACGTACGTAGTCCTACTAACCAATGAGAATCCGTTCTCTGCTAGAACGTGCTATTATTGGCAAGTCGTCGATCGATCGCAGCCACGAAGAGGAGAAACAAAACAAGAAACTATTTGAGACCGGAGAAGCTTCCCATCTCTGACCATCATGCTACACGCTAAACGTTAGCATGGAGACGTCCCTTCAGCGAGTACACAATTGCAGATAAACCGGCGACCACCCAACGGCTGCCTTGCCGACCCAATAGCTTGCAGCACGTTGCAAAGGACATGGTGGTTGAAGACACTGGCATTTCACCATCAGCTAGCACAACCCTGAACTTGATAAGCCTAGACGAATCACATTTGCATGATTGACGAGTAGAGGTGGTGCACGAATATTAATTATGAACCCGTTTCCAAGCGCAACACTCCATTGAGATACACCTCCTCATTGTCTCTGTTCCACCCTAGGTCCCATTTCCTTAGCAGCCGGCAGTGGCCTTGACTGTTGACTCCGATCCTGAGCATCTCCATTTCCATCACAACCTCATCCTGACCCCGACGCAAGTAACATACTACTAGTATGTTTGATAAACTCTCAGCCTTGCCTCGATCGTGTGTCCATTTGCACATGCATGCAATGATGACATGCACATGCATAGCTTAATTAGCTCCATGCATCCATTGCCGCGCCGATCCCCTATATAAACCACTCCATATGCCTCACCACTCACTCATCCACCACAGCTTAGCATTAACCACCAGTGCCTTACACACTCTCGATCAACAAACTCTAGCCGATCAGTTGCATAGCAAGCAATGGGGTGCTCTAAAACCCTAGTAGCTGGTCTCTTGGCCATGCTCTTCCTAGCTCCGACCATCCTAGCCACCGACCCTGATCCTCTCCAGGACTTCTGCGTCGCCGACCTCGACGGCAAGGCAATCTCGGTGAACGGGCACACATGCAAGCCCATGTCGGAGGCCGGCGACGACTTCCTCTTCTCATCCAAGCTGGCCAAGGCTGGCAACACGTCCACTCCTAACGGCTCGGCCGTGACGGAGCTCGATGTGGCAGAGTGGCCCGGCACAAACACGCTGGGCGTGTCCATGAACCGCGTGGACTTTGCGCCCGGAGGCACCAACCCGCCACACATCCACCCGCGTGCCACCGAGATCGGCATCGTGATGAAAGGTGAGCTCCTCGTGGGAATCCTCAGCAGCCTTGACTCTGGGAACAAGCTCTACTCCAGGGTGGTGCGCGCCGGAGAGACGTTCCTCATCCCGCGGGGCCTCATGCACTTCCAGTTCAATGTCGGGAAGACCGAGGCCTCCATGGTCGTCTCCTTCAACAGCCAGAACCCCGGCATCGTCTTCGTGCCACTCACGCTCTTCGGCTCCAACCCACCCATCCCGATGCCGGTGCTCACCAAGGCGCTCCGGGTAGAGGCCGGGGTCGTGGAACTTCTCAAGTCCAAGTTTGCCGCTGGGTTTTAATTCCTGGGAGACTGCCCATGAATGATCATATATCATTCCGTATATGCATGCTAGCGAAATTTAATAATTCTCAGCAGAAGATATCTATTCAAGCTTCTGGTTAAGCTCGCATGCAGTTGTAATAAGATTGAATAAGTTGGCCTCGTGGTTCAGTCATCAGAGCCAATACGAGGAATTGAAATGTACTACTTTTTATTGTCTTCATTGTTCTTTCATTGTACGGAATACATAATTATCATTTCCGCATATTTGTCTGATGACCCTTTTATAAGTTAGACATACTCTCAACTCCACATCAACAAAGGGAAAGATATCGGTACAGAGTCACGTCAACTTCGGATATAGACAAGGATAAGGAAGAAGCCTTAAAGTATTTGCCAAGACTACTACGGCATGGTGAGCAATGTCCAAACCATTCAGAACACATGTTCTGAAGTTACAGGCAGAACGCAAAATGTACCCGTCAATGCATTATAGCAATCTCCAAAATGTACAAAAAGAACACGAGAATGGTTTTTCTACCATGCATGGGATATCCCACTGTCGGTTGTTGCTTTGACATTCGTGCTATCTTTTTTAATGTCAACCTTGTGTCCTAATGTTTTTTGTTTTCAATGTGCGTATCATCTTATTTAAGTTTGCACCAATAATAAAATGAACTTGATTTTATATCAGATTTGTTGATAAATGATGATACACAACAAACCACTAGGATGCACTTTTAAAAGAGAGGCAAAAAAACCTAATGTGACACATTGAAAAAAATTATATTTTAAGTTTTTAACAACAACCAAAAAAAGTAGCATGAAACTCAAAGCAATCACTGATGGTGGATTCATACATGGTAGAATATCATTTCTCCAAAAAGCATGCCCTCAAGTTATTGGAATGCATTGTAAATGTATTGGTTCAAGCTTTGTGCACATATGTAAATGCATCCACATCTTCTTTTTATTGTTCCATATTGCAATATCCCAATTTCCCAGACAAGGCACCGGGGCAGAGGGCTTTTTCCATGCTTTTACAAGATTTGATAGCTTGTTATCAAGGACGCGGTTATGGTGGCAATGCAACAGATTGCTCGTGGTAATGGTGGGAATTTTCATTCTCTCAATAAGACCTTGATTGCTCTCCTTACTAAGAAATATGGGGCGACTCATATTGTGGACTTTGGGCCCGTTAGTCTACTCCATAAGATTCCAAGATCTTTTCCAAGGCCCTTGCGCTTCGTTTGGGCACTATTTTGGCTCATCTCATCACCAACAAACAGAGCAATTTTATTCGGAGACTAACAATTCAAGATGATTTCATGTTGGTTAGCAAATCTATCAAGTTATTCCATCAGAGGAAGATTCCTATGGTATTACTGAAGCAATGTCATGCGGGCTTTCAACAATGTTTCGTGGCGATTATTGCTGAATGTGATGCAGATTCGTGCTTTGAGGCAAGGTGATGCTCTTGGATTTTGTTTATGCTTTCTTCCGTTAGCACGGGAGTTTTGATCAATGGACACCTAAGCAGCATAATTTGGCATGTGCGTGGGCTCAGCCGGGGTGATCCATTGTCGCCTCTCCTTTTTTTAATATAATTATGGATGTAATGAATTCCATGGTGTTGAAATCTGAGAGCAGTGAGATATTGGCAGGTTTGGAACAATAGGGTGTTCGACATTGATTTTCTCTTTTCGCTGATGATGCGGCTAGGTTTATGAAGTCTTTACCAAATGTGCTCACTGCGGTGAACGAGATGCCTGGTTTTCTTTGGGAAGCGTCTGTCCTTGTGGAAAATTTGAATAAGACATCTACTGCTCCAATCCGATGTGAGTCTGCTGAGGTGCAAAGGCTCACTGCTTTTTTCCCTTGTGAAGTGGCACCATTCCTCTCTGTAACTACCTCAACCTCCCTCTCTCATTAGTGGCCCTTACAAAGGCAGGCCTGCAAACACTAGTCGATGAAGTGGCTCGCGGTTTAGCTACCTGGCGTACCTCCATGCTCACCCACAGTGGGATGATTGTGTTGTTCAAGTCAGTGTTCAAGACCGTGTCATCATCGTCTGACCAGACACATGTGGTGGAGATCACGTGAATACGGGAATACAAATACGAGTAAATAAAACAAAACCCGTTACGAGTATAAACGGTATAGTGATAAAGGAGTTGATCACAGGGATACCAATAATATCTCACGTAGTGTTTGCTAACGTCTCGGGAAGTAGAGGGAATAGTATGCGGGACAAAAGGTTCGCTCAAGAACTTTGTGAATATGTGGGAGTTAACAAGGGTGTCCATATTCCGTTGTTAACTATTGATTAGAAGGTGTTCCGGGTCATGCCCGCTTATTTCCAAAGTAATTATTATGGAAACTAAAAGTTGAGAGCATGAGCATCGAAAGTGTTTCGGATGGTCCTAAAAGTGTTTTGGGAATTCCAGAAAGATATAATATGTAAAAAAATGGGTCTATATATATGGAAGGTTTCAGGAAGACAAAGGTTCTAGAAACTTCCAAAAAAAATCCAGAATATATTTTGGAAGAAATACCCTCTTGGGTTGGCCCCGGCGCAGCCCCTAGTGGGCCAAAAAGCCACGATCTAATCCCGGTCTAATTGGTCTAATAGTTTAGACTTCTAATTAGACGGGCTCTTATGCCGGTCTAATTGGTCTAATTAGATTAAAATCCTAATTAAATATGAACGCAACTAGGCTTCCCCTCTCTCTAGTTTTCTCGGAGCTCTTTTTCATGGACCTTGAAGTATTGCCGGATCACTACTTCGGAACTCGTGGATACTTCAGAGTGCACATCTACTTTGAATCTTGATTGGTAGATCATCTCGGAGAAATTCTCACAGTTGGGAGGTATAACCAGTTGCCGAAATTGCCATGCTTCACTCACAGCCAGGATCAGCCCATGTCCCAAGGCAACCCTTGTAGCTACATGCCGAGGCCTGACTACTTGGGGCCTCGCGCCCTGCATTTTTGCATGTTCATGTGACACGTTAAATGTTGAGAGAAATAGATTACTAAATATCACCCATTTCGTTATTCTAGATGAGTATCCTACAATATGTATACCGAAAAATGTATTTTAAACTGTGGTAGGTGAGAAAGATCTATTAAAAAGAACTCTACGTATACTCCCCCCTCCCAATCCCCATCCAGGTTTGTAAGACACTTTCGTCTTTTTTTGCCGAATTTTAACCGTAAATTTGACTAGTAAAAATAAGTTATACTGAATGTAATAAATATCGTACATTCGGATGTTGGAGACAGGGAGAGGCGGGCTGGTGCGCTGGATGGATCACGGTCAGAAAGTCTGACTTGCAACGCCACAGGCCCGTTGATTGCCACTGACAACCAAGTTTTCGTTGTTTCGCTGGTGCCATATTTTCCGCGATCGAATATTTAAACTGCGAGGAGAAAGGCAAGCAGGGCGCCATATCAGCACTTGATCACTCACTGATCGATCAGTAGTAGCCACCTTCTCTGCGCCGACGTGTTATATATTATTGGCAACAAGTCATCGATTGAGAACAGAAACAAAACAAGAAGAGAACTATTTGAGAGAGAGTAGTTACGCCGCAGCGAGTAGCCTCCCATTTCTGACGATCATGCCATACGATAAACCGGCCGGCGGCGAGACCAGTTAGCAAGGTTGAAATGCCAACACATGTCGCGCTCATTTCTCGGCTTTTTCATTTTGCATGTCGTCATGCAGGCCCTGGACACTGACATTTCTCTCTTTTGCTGTTGAATGAAGACCCTAACCTTTCACCATCAGCACGCCCCTCAACTTGATAAGCCTAGACGAAACCCATATGCATGATTGATGAGTAATGGTGTGCACGAATATTATGAACCCGTTTCCAAGAGCAATACTCCATTGAGATACACCTCCTCCTTGTATCTGTTCGTTGGTCCCATTTCCATAGCAGCCGGCAGTGGCCTTGACTCTGACTGCCACGCAAGTAATATATCTTTAATAAACTCGCTGCCTTGCTTCGTGTGTCCATTTGCAAATGCATGCAGTGACGACATGCACATGCATAGCTTAATTAGCTCCATGCATCCACTGCTTCCATTAATCCCCTATATAAAGGACTCCATATGCCTCACCATTCACTCATCCACCACAGCTTAGCAGCAGCAACAACCAGTGCCATAGACACTCTCCATCAACAAACTCTAGCTGATCAATCCTAGCTAAGCTTATTACATAGCAAGCATGGGGTACTCCAAAACCCTAGTAGCTGGCCTGTTCGCAATGCTGTTACTAGCTCCGGCCGTCTTGGCCACCGACCCAGACCCTCTCCAGGACTTCTGTGTCGCCGACCTCGACGGCAAGGCGGTCTCGGTGAACGGGCACACGTGCAAGCCCATGTCGGAGGCCGGCGACGACTTCCTCTTCTCGTCCAAGTTGGCCAAGGCCGGCAACACGTCCACCCCGAACGGCTCCGCCGTGACGGAGCTCGACGTGGCCGAGTGGCCCGGTACCAACACGCTGGGTGTGTCCATGAACCGCGTGGACTTTGCTCCCGGAGGCACCAACCCACCACACATCCACCCGCGTGCCACCGAGATCGGCATCGTGATGAAAGGTGAGCTTCTCGTGGGAATCCTTGGCAGCCTCGACTCCGGGAACAAGCTCTACTCGAGGGTGGTGCGCGCCGGAGAGACGTTCCTCATCCCACGGGGCCTCATGCACTTCCAGTTCAACGTCGGTAAGACCGAGGCCTCCATGGTCGTCTCCTTCAACAGCCAGAACCCCGGCATTGTCTTCGTGCCCCTCACGCTCTTCGGCTCCAACCCGCCCATCCCAACGCCGGTGCTCACCAAGGCACTCCGGGTGGAGGCCAGGGTCGTGGAACTTCTCAAGTCCAAGTTTGCCGCTGGGTTTTAATTTCTAGGAGCCTTCCCTGAAATGATAATTATATAATTCCATATATGCATGCTAGCAAAATTTAATAATTCTCACCAGAAGACATGTATTCAAGTTTCAGGTTAATCTCGCATGTAGTCGTGTAATAAGATTGAACAAGTTAGCCTCATGGTGTAGCCTTCGATCAGAACCAATATGAGGAATTGAATGTACTACTTTTTATTGTCGTCTTTGTTCTTTTCACTGAACGGAATATATAATAAGCATTTTCGTATATTTGTCCGATTACCTTTTATAAGTCAAACATGTTCTATAGTTTACGTCACGACGGCATATGTTGAGCGATGTCGAAATCATTCAGAAAGAATTCTCTCAAAATTATGTGAATACATTGTTAGAATGCAAAATGTGCCATGCATTGTAGCAATCTCCAGAACGTGCATAAAACTTGAGAGTGTTTTTTCTACCATGCACGGAATATCCCGTACATGGATCCACCGTCCGTTGTTGCTTGAGATTCATGCTATTTCTTTTTGTTCTAAAAATTATCTTGTTTCAAAGTATTTCATTCTTTTTTTTTCTCTTGTTACGAAGTGTATCATCATCTTTCAGTCAAGTGGCTCACGGTCACGGCGTATAGTTATATGGTGGACCTCCATGCTCACCCACAGTGGGAGGATTGTGTTGTTCAGGTCGATTTTAAATTGATGTTCGATTTTTTTCCATACATTTCTCGGATAACATCTCCCAAGGTACTTCATAACTTAAATATGAGTTCTTTTCAATTTTAAATTGCAGGCACTTTAAATATACTTGTAGTTCCACTTTGAATTATATCCCTTCAATATTTAATGCCTAAAAATAGCAAACCAATCCAGAGCGAGGCTTAATTTTGATATGGACTTTTAAAATTTGTATTTTCATTTTTACAAAAAAATCAGGAGCCTTCAGGATCAATATTTTCTATACATATGTACTTTGTATATGGTGCCTTAACTCCCTATTAAAAAAAACTCGGAGTATTACATAACAAGATCCAAAATGAAGGCATATAAGTATATAATAGTATAATATCAAGTTGGAATACAAATTTAAGTTGAAATGATGAAGCCATAGTGAGTTTGACTTCAAACCTCATAATTCCACTTTGAAACATATGATGCTTCCCCGGAGATGCTTCGGTTGCTCGACAATGTACAACCCAAGTTTTGTAAAATTGATTCCAATTTTAAACACAACCCCTTGAGGTCATAACATGGTGCCATGCCAATTTTCATATTTCATATTTCATTCACCTTTCTAGAATTAAATAAAACAATTAAGTGCAACTAAGAGTTAGAATTTTACCAACTAAAACTTTTGAATTTTCCATACATCTCTTGGATTACACTTACGGTACTTAAGAATTTAAATATTACCTTTCTTCCAAATTGCAGGCATTGTTTTAATATACTTGTAGTTCAAATTTTAATTATATATCAACCATAAAAATCACTTAATGCCTAAAAATTAGCAAACTAATGCAAAAAATGCATAATTTTGACATGAACTTCGAGATGTTGGAAGTTAAATGTAGGAAAGGTTTGGAGCCTTCGGTGTCAATTTTTCAAAAAAAAAAGGACCTTAAGGCTAGCTCAAACACTAAAATCTAAGAAGTTCTACGAGTGAGCGGTATGTGGTGCTTGTCACTGGTAAAGATTTACCAATGACGAGTTACGCTTGTTATATGCTGCCCGCACGGGACTTTATTTTTTTCCCAAATCACTTGTCCTAATCCCCAATCGAGCATGCTGACTCTAGTGCCGCCTACCGCCTACCGCCACCAGCACCGCGCACCACGTCTGCCTTCGCGTGCCCCCCGCACATGGCATGGTCTCCACGCTCACTGCTGAATCATGTGTCCCTCTCCCTCCTTGGTCTCCACCCCCGCTGTCACTGCTCACCTCCGACGTCGGTTGATTCCTCATCCCCAAGTCCAACCCGCCTTTTCCTCCTCGACCTCTTCTACTCCACCTTTGCCTCCTACTTCTCATGTCGGATGACACCACACTTCTCTGCCTCGTCAACGGACACTCTCAGTGAGCGCTCCTCATCTACTGCTCATGCTTGCCGTGCTTAGGAGGTTCATGCATAGGTGCTTGTGTTGTGACATCGTCGTGGATGAATGAGTAACGACATATCTGATATATTTATGTGTTTTCATGTATAACACCAGAATTGAGATGAATAATTGTGCGGCTTCATGGATTAATATGCTTGTGGTATTGATATGTTTTAAATGGATCCATAAGATTATTAGCTTTCATGATTTAATATAACTAAATAAGTAAATATGCATAGTTTTATGATTTATTTGGACTAAAAAATTGATGAAGTGCCAAGTGTTAGTTGTTGTTTTGTGTTTTTGGCTTCAGGGAAAACAAAAGTTTAAAATAGCGAGCTATGCCAAAAGCATCAAGCTCAAAATAAGCTAAATAGCGCTAGAACGCCGCTAAATGGCACTATATCCAACTAAAACAACTTAATTATACATAGGTGACATTTAGCGGGACCTTGCAAAAAACACTACAAAGTTGCTATAGCTTACTGTTTGAAAATTTAGGAAAAACGGATATTTTCCCTTCAAGTGAAAAATCCTCAAATAATGCGAGAGAAGTTTGTACGTAAAAGGATAGCTGAAGCTAGAAGAGAAAACCTAGTGGGGTTCACAGCTTTTAGGCGGCGCTGTGGGGCATCAGGTCTCCACTCTGGTGCTCTCGAACTCGTCCTAATAGTATACCTTTTGCGAGATATAACTTATCTTTTGCAAATAAATTCGTAGTCAAACTTTGATTCAAAGTAAGAGGGTGTCTTGCATTGCAAGTTTTCAATGTTGTAATTTGGAGGGGAAAACGTCGAGTGGTGGTGTAATTGCTAATTTTTATGTGTGATGGAGGTGCGAGCAACCGAGAGATTTCTATGGTTGTCGAATTGAGTTTTTTTTAACACAGTATAGACAAATATGCTCATACATACATACGGCATGCAGACCTATCACTATGAGCACCTCCAAGAGACCGAGCCAACACATCATTTTGTGATTGACGAAGTCGCCATAGACGTCTTCTTAATCAACGGAAATGTCTCCTCCAACTGAACCACATCACCTAAATCCAGAAAAATGGGACCACCAATGTCAAGTTTAAGACATAAACCTTGGTGGGCTGGCAACACCATTATTTTCCTAACCATCCAACCATAGGTTGAAATTCGTTATTGAGAGAAGGATATGGAACAGAGCTTACATAAAATGACACGGTAGCTTAGGTTTTATAACACATGTGACCCACTGGTAAGATAATTGGATAGGATTCGAACGTACCTATTGACACAAAATTATACACATGCCCTACTCATGATTAATCAGATAGGGTTTGGATACTTTCCATAGCACGAAAATGTGTCCATACCCAATCGATGTGGGTCAGGTATTTACATGTATCCGTGTCTATGGGTAAAATTGACATCCTTATTTGGAAATGTGGTTCTGGGTGCTGTAAAAGGCGGCGCAGCTCGCAGCAACAATCGGTAGAAATGTTCTTCCGTCTGAGCTGAGTTGACACGGGAAAGTGAGAAGCGAAAGGCCTCGATCGATGACGATTGATGGTTCGGTGACAAGTGGCCATGCGGGTGCGCGCGGGGGACGGCAACCGGGGGTTACTCCGGAGACTGGGGATAGGGATGGATGAGGGTCAAAAAAAGTCTGACTCGCAACAGCCCCCTGTTGATTGCCACTGCCAATCATGTTTTCGTTGTTTCGGTGGCGCCATATCTTCTTGGCCAATCGAATATTTAAAGTGCAAGGAGACAGGCAGGGCCCGGTTTGCTCACTGATCGATCAATAGAATCCCTTCTCTGTGCCAACGTGCTATTATTGTCAACAAGTCGTCAATCGAGAAGAGAAACAAAACAAGAAGAGAACTATTTGAGAGAGACCGGACACAGGTTCAATTCAGGGTAGGTACGCCCAGAAGCTTCCCATTTCTGATGACCGATCATGATATACGCTAGTCTTGGCTCGGTGGTTGGGCATGCGGTTGTGCAGCCTAACGACCCGAGTTTAATTCATAGAATTGACAGGTGATGCACAGGGGTTTTCTTTCATTTATTGAGAATCAAGTTTGGTGTGTGGTTTTTTTCGAAAAGGAGGCCTACCCCCGCCTCTGCATCTCTTGATGCACACAGCCATTTATTAAAAATAAGTATCTCGAAGGTTCCAACAAGAAGTCTCAACAGGAAATAAAGGTCTTACTAAACAAAGAAAAGCCACAAGCGGCCAAAAATAAAAATCACAACCAGTGCCAGAAAGACTAGGAGACTAAACGTCTATCCTATTATTGGACCGCCATCCAAACCGGTTGTATGTATCCCGTGCAACCATCTCCCATCGGCTGCACCCAATATCCATATGCTCCCTGTGGTCCGCACGGCTGAGTAATGACCACGTACGGATCCAAGTAGACGCTCTGAAGATGACCTGCAAAAAGTTGGTAATGGTTTGTCTGTTAAAGGCAACGTCATTGCGACATTCCATAAAGACCGAAGTAATGCACATGCTCACACTCGGATATGTGCCGCGGACTTTGGCTCCACTCCAGCCAACCAGTTATCAAACAAATGTGATATCATGAGAGGTGGAGTTATGTTGAAGGTAACGTGGATAGTTCTCCAAAGCAGTTTAGCAAGTGGACATTTGATAAATAGATGTTCTATTGTTTCATCCTGATCACTGAAGCAACATCTTTTACTTCCTTCCCACTTACACTTAGCTAAGTTATCTTTAGTAAGAATGACACCCTTATGCACAAACCACATAAATACTTTTATCTTCAAGGGCACCTTAACTTTCCAAATATGTACCGTCCTCGGGATAGTCCCGGTATTAATCAAATCCGTGTACATGGATTTAACCGAGAAGACACCTGACCTGGAAAGCTTCCATTGCATAGTGTCTGGTACATCCGAAAGGTTAACCTCCATTAACCTACGCACAAGATGTAACCACCGATCCCAACGCTCACCAATAACAGACCGCCTAAACTGTATGTTAAGCGGAATAGTACCCAACACTGTAGCAACGGAAACCTCTTTCCGTTGTGCAATGTTGTATAGGGATGGATACTGCAAGGCCAGCGGCGAATCTCCTAACCAAGTATCCTCCCAAAATCTAGTATCCCGTCCATTCCCGACGATAAATTTAGTCCTGTTGAAGAAAGCTACTTTCGTCCTCATAATCCCTTTCCAGAATGGTGAGTCAGACGCTTTTGCCGTAACCTGGGCTAGTGTTTTTGCATAGAGATATTTGTTACGCAATAGCTGAGCCCAAACTCCATCTCATTCTATGGATAAACGGTACAGCCATTTGCTGAGTAAACACCTATTTTTCACCTTCAAGTTTTCAATTCCCAAGCCTCCCTGGTCCTTTGGTCTACAAATTACATCCCATTTTGCTAATCGATACTTATTTTTGTTCTCATCAATTTGCCAAAAAAAATCTAGATCGATAAAAATCCAATATTTTCCGTACCCCAACCGGGACTTCAAAGAAAGAGAGGAGGAACATGGGCATACTTGTAAGTACAGAATTAATAAGCACCAATCTACCTCCATAAGACAAAAGTTTGCCCTTCCAGCAACTCAGCCTCTTTTCAAACCGATCCTCGATACATTTCCATTCTTTATTAGTGAGCTTGCGGTGATGAATCGGAATCCCTAAATACGTGAAGGGTAACGTGCCTATTTCACACCCAAACAACTGCTTGTAAGTTTCTTGTTCTTCTCTGGCGCGTCCAAAGCAAAACAGCCCACTTTTAGTAAAATTAATCTTCAACCCTGATAGTTGTTCGAAAAGGCAAAGCACTAACTTCATGTTTCTGGCCTTAACAAGGTCATGTTCCATGAAAATGATGGTATCATCGGCATATTGAAGAATGGACACCCCACCCTCAACCAGATGTGGGATAAGACCACCTACTTGACCGTCCTGTTTTGCTCTATTAACAAGAACAGCCAGCATGTCAACCACAACGTTAAAGAGGATCGGAGACATCGGGTCTCCCTGTCTCAATCCTTTTAGCGTCTGGAAGTACTGACCAATATCGTAATTTTCTTTGATGCCGACACTGCCTCCTTGTACAAATGATTCGACCTGCTTCCTCCAAGCCTCATCGAATCCTTTCATACGTAAGGCCTGCTGTAAGAATGGCCATTTCACTTTATCGTATGCCTTTTCAAAATCCACTCTGAAGACCACTCCATCGAGCTTCTTCGAGTGAATTTCGTGTAAGGTCTCATGAAGAACGACCACTCCCTCGAGAATGTGTCGACCTGGCATGAAGGCAGTCTGGGTTGGCTGTACCACCGAATGGGCAATCTGAGTCAGACGGTTTGTGCCAACCTTTGTGAATATTTTGAAGCTCACATTGAGCAAACATATCGGCCTGAATTGCTCAATGCGAATCACTTCCGCCTTCTTTGGTAACAACGTGATAGTCCCAAAGTTAAGCTTAAAAAGCTGAAGGTGGCCATTAAACAGATCTTGGAACATGGGCATCAAGTCGCCTTTAATAATACCCCAACATTTCTTATAGAACTTAGCTGGGAATCCATCCGGATCAGGTGCCTTAATATTTTCCATTTGGGATATCGCGTCAAACACCTCCTTCTCAGAAAAAGGTGCAGTGATCACTTCGTTCTCTTCATCCTTCAGTTGAGGAATGTCATCCACCATGCTCTCACCGAGGGCGACATAATTCTCAGCTGGGGCCCCAAAAAGTTTTTTATAATAGTTGGTAATATACATTTTAAGATTTTCATGACCAACAATCGTACCCTTGTGACGCCCCCGATTCAATCGTACACCAATCATGCACGCAAACGTGTACGATCAAGATCAGGGACTCACGGAAAGATATCACAACACGACTCTAAAAACATAAATAAGTCATACAAGCATCATAATACAAGCCAGGGGCCTCGAGGGCTCGAATACAAGTGCTCGATCATAGACGAGTCAGCAGAAGCAACAATATAGTACAGACATAAGTAAACAAGTTGCCATAAGATGGCAAGCACAAACTGGGATACAGATCGAAAGAGGCGCAGGCCTCCTGCCTGGGATCCTCCTAAACTACTCCTGGTCATCGTCAGCGGCCTGAGCGTAGTAGTAGGCACCTCCGGTGTAGTGGGAGTCGTCGTCGACGGTGGCGTCTGGCTCCTAGGCTCTAGCATCTGGTTGCGACAACCAGGTAGAAGGGAAAGGGGGAAAAGAGGGAGAAAAGCAACCGTGAGTACTCATCCAAAGTACTCGCAAGCAAGGAGCTACACTACCTATGCATGGGTATATGTGTAAAGAGCCATATCGGTGGACTGAACTGCAGAATGCCAGAATAATGGGGGATAGCTAATCCTGTCGAAGACTACGCTTCTGGCAGCCTCCATCTTGCAACATGTAGAAGAGAGTAGATGGTAAGTTCACCAAGTAGCATCGTATAGCATAAACCTACCCGGCGATCCTCTCCTCGTCGCCCTGTTAGAGAACGATCACCGGGTTGTATCTGGCACTTGGAAGGGTGTGTTTTATTAAGTATCTGGTTCTAGTTGTCATAAGGTCAAGGTACAACTCCAAGTCGTCTTGTTACCGAAGATCGCGGCTATTCGAATAGATAAACTTCCCTGCAGGGGTGCACCACATAACCCAACACGCTCGATCCCATTTGGTCGGACACACTTTCCTGGGTCATGCCCGGCCTCTGGAGATCAACACGTCGCAGCCCTACCTAGGAACAACAGAGAGGTCAGCACGCCGGTCTAAATCCTATGGCACAGGGGTCTGGGCCCATCGCCCATTGCACACCTGCACGTTGCGAACGCGGCCGGAAGCAGACCTAGCCACCTTAATACAAGCGCGAGCTTACGGTCCAATGCGGCGCGCGGCGCTCAGTCGCTGACGTCATGAAGGCTTCGGCTGATACTACGACGTCGAGTGCCCATAACTTTCCCACGTAGTTGGTTAGTGCGTATAGACCAAATGGCCAGACTTAGATCAAATACCAAGAACTCGTTAAGCGTGTTATTTTTAAGTATCCGCGGACGCCGACCAGGGCCAGGCCCACCTCTCTCCTAGGTGGTCTCAACCTGCCCTGTCGCTCCGCCATAAAGTAACAGTCGAGGGCCGTCAGGAACCCAGGCCCACCTCTACTGGGATGGAGCCACCTGTCCTTTCAGCCCCCTCATCAGAATCACTTGCGGGTACTCAACGAGCTGACCCGACTTTAGTCACCACATGTGTCATGTATATAAAGCATATAGTATATACCCGTGATCACCTCCCTAGTGATCACGGCCCGATAGTATAGCATGGAACACGGACAAGAATGTAGGGCCACTGATGGAAAACTAGCATCCTATAGTAAGTATTTAGGCTTGCTGGTAAAGGTAACAACAGTAGTAGCACGGACA
Organism: Triticum aestivum; assembly: GCF_018294505.1. Taxonomy (NCBI): domain Eukaryota; kingdom Viridiplantae; phylum Streptophyta; class Magnoliopsida; order Poales; family Poaceae; genus Triticum; species Triticum aestivum. Next base: position 15,259,762 of record NC_057805.1, read on the forward strand.
GGCTATGCAGCAGAATAGGATTAACCGAAAGCAGTAACATGCTACACTACTCTAATGCAGGTAGTATAGAGAAGGAATAGGCGATATCTGGTGATCAAGGGGGGGCTTGCCTGATTGCTCTGGCAAGAAGGGTTCGTCGTCGATGTAGTCGATCACAGGGGTACCGGCAGCGGTCTCGGGGTCTACCGAAAAGGAGTAACGGAGGGGAACACAATAAATAACAGAGCAATCAAAGCATCACAAAGCATAATATGGCAATATGTGGTGCTAGGTATGCCCTAACGCGATAGGAAGTGATACCGAGGAAGGGGGGAAACATCCGGGAAAGTATCCCCGGTGTTTCGCGTTTTCGGACAGATGAACCGGAGGGGGAAAGTTGCGTGTTTGCTATGCTAGGGATGTGTGGCGAACGAGCGGCCTGCGTATTCGGATTCGTCTCGTCGTTCTGAGCAACTTTCATCTACAAAGTTTTTCCATCTGAGCTACGGTTTATTTTATATTAATTTTAAAAGATTTAAATCATTTTTAGGATTTATTTAATTATTTTAAATCAACATTATCCAGAATAGTGTTTGCTGACGTCATCATGACATCAGCAGTCAACTTTGACCATTGACCGGTCAAACTGACAGGTGGGCCCGTTCGTCATTGTCTTAGACTAACTAAGCAGGTTTAATTAAGTCATTATGTTAATTTAACTGCCTTAATTAAGTTAATTAATTATCTAATTAATTAATTAATATTTTTCTAATTAATTTTCTAGTTCTATTTTTTATTAAATGGGGGCGTGGGGCCCATATGTCATAGGCTCTGGGGGAGCCTAGCGGGCACTGGGCGACTGGGCGCTGCGGGCGTTGGCCCGTTTGGGCACCTGCCCAAGCCAGTGGAGGCGTCGGGCGCCGGCGGCTGCAGCGAGGTGCGCCGGGTAGGAGGCGGCAGTGGGGAACGGCCACGGGTGGAGCGGTTGGGGCGGCGGCCACGGTGGAGCAGGGAGGCAGCGGGACGGTGTAGGGTGGCGGCGGCCGTGAGCGGGCGCCGGAGCGTGTGCGGCTAGGGGCGCGGCAACGGCAGAGCCGTGCGTGGGTGCGCGAGCAGCCAAGGAGGCACGGGAGGAGGCAGGCTCGCGGCGGGGGAAAGGTAGGGCAGCGGGTGTTGGCGGCCGGGGTGGCCAGTGGATCCGGGCGCGAGCGCGCGTGGCGAGGCAGGGATAGGGGCGCGGGCATGCTCGACCGCAAGGCAGAGACGGGGCGGAGGCGAGCGGACTGCACGGGCGTGAGGTGGACGAGCGCGGTGACCGCGGACGAAAGGAAGGGGAGGCGGAGGCCGAGGGCCTAACCGGCGTTTGCAGGGGCACATGGGCATCGAGGCTCGAGGGCGACCCGTGGGGAGGAGGACGGGGACGATCGACGGAGACGGGGAGGCGGTCCGGCGACGGGCGCGGCGATGAGGTGGCCGTTGAGGGAGAGGGCGAGGAGGCGGCGCCGACGGGGACCTCGGGCGACGATGGACGGTGAAGGACGGGCGCAAGGCGTCCGGGGCGACCGGATCGAGGTCGATCCAGATCCAGATCGATA